>NW_027647822.1:0-78000 GCF_951804945.1 Podarcis cretensis | reverse complement strand
GGCTTCTGTTTCGACTGCCAAAACTTTCAGGGGAGCATTCGCAAGCGTTTGGCACCATTTTTGAGTGAATTGGCAAAAGTCAGATTTTTGCTGAAATTGTGACCCCGGGGCTTAGGGATTTTTTCACAAAATCTTTTTCCGCCGGTTAAGTTTTTCAGGGCTGATTTCTTCTCGAGTGATAATAAGGCTTCTGTTTCGACTGCCAAAACTTTCAGGGGAGCATTTCCAAGCGTTTGGCACCATTTATGAGTGAATTGGCAAAAGTCAGATTTTTGCTGAAATTGTGACCCCGGGGCTTAGGGATTTTTTCAAAAAATCTTTTTCCGCCGGTTAAGTTTTTCAGGGCTGATTTCTTCTCGAGTGATAATAAGGCTTCTGTTTCGACTGCCAAAACTTTCAGGCGAGAATTAGCAAGCGTTTGGCACCATTTTTGACTGAATTCCCGAAAGTCAGATTTTTGCTGAAATTGTGACCCCGGGGCTTAGGGATTTGTTCAAAAAATCATTTTCCGCCGGTTAAGTTTTTCAGGGCTGATTTCTTCTCGAGAGATAATAAGGCTTCTGTATCGACTGCCAAACTTTTCACGGGAGCATTTCAAAGCGTTTGGCACCATTTATGAGTGAATTGGCAAAAGTCAGATTTTTGCTGAAATTGTGACCCCGGGGCTTAGGGATTTTTTCAAAAAATCTTTTTCCGCCGGTTAAGTTTTTCAGGGCTGATTTCTTCTCGAGTGATAATAAGGCTTCTGTTTCGACTGCCAAAACTTTCAGGCGAGAATTAGCAAGCGTTTGGCACCAATTTTGAGTGAATTGGCAAAAGTCAGATTTTTGCTGAAATTGTGACCCCGGGGCTTAGGGATTTTTTCAAAAAATCTTTTTCCGCCGGTTAAGTTTTTCAGGGCTGATTTCTTCTCGAGTGATAATAAGGCTTCTGTTTCGACTGCCAAAACTTTCAGGGGAGCATTTCCAAGAGTTTGGCACCATTTATGAGTGAATTGGCAAAAGTCAGATTTTTGCTGAAATTGTGACCCCGGGGCTTAGGGATTTTTTCAAAAAATCTTTTTCCGCCGGTTAAGTTTTTCAGGGCTGATTTCTTCTCGAGTGATAATAAGGCTTCTGTTTCGACTGCCAAAACTTTCAGGGGAGCATTTCCAAGCGTTTGGCACCATTTTTGACTGAATTCCCGAAAGTCAGATTTTTGCTGAAATTCTGACCCTGGGGCTTAGGGATTTTTTCAAAAAATCTTTTTCCGCCGGTTAAGTTTTACAGGGCTGATTTCTTCTCGAGTGATAATAAGGCTTCTGTTTCGACTGCCAAAACTTTCATGGAAGCATTTCCAAGCGTTTGGCACCATTTTTGAGTGAATTGGCAAAAGTCAGATTTTTGCTGAAATTGTGACCCCGGGGCTTAGGGATTTTTTCAAAAAATCTTTTTCCGCCGGTTAAGTTTTTCAGGGCTGATTTCTTCTCGAGTGATAATAAGGCTTCTGTTTCGACTGCCAAAACTTTCAGGGGAGCATTTCCGAGCGTTTGGCACCATTTTTGACTGAATTCCCGAAAGTCAGATTTTTGCTGAAATTGCGACCCCGGGGCTTAGGGATTTTTTCAAAAAATCTTTTTCCGCCGGTTAAGTTTTTCAGGGCTGATTTCTTGTCCTGTGATAAAAAGCCTTCTGTATCGACTGCCAAACTTTTCACGGGAGCATTTGCAAGCGTTTGGCACCATTTTTGAGTGAATTGGCAAAAGTCAGATTTTTGCTGAAATTGTGACCCCGGGGCTTAGGGATTTTTTCAAAAAATCTTTTTCCGCCGGTTAAGTTTTTCAGGGCTGATTTCTTCTCGAGAGATAATAAGGCTTCTGTTTCGACTGCCAAAACTTTCAGGGGAGCATTCGCAAGCGTTTGGCACCATTTTTGAGTGAATTGGCAAAAGTCAGATTTTTGCTGAAATTGTGACCCCGGGGCTTAGGGATTTTTTCAAAAAATCTTTTTCCGCCGGTTAAGTTTTTCAGGGCTGATTTCTTCTCGAGTGATAATAAGGCTTCTGTTTCGACTGCCAAAACTTTCAGGCGAGAATTAGCAAGCGTTTGGCACCATTTTTGTGTGAATTGGCAAAAGTCAGATTTTTGCTGAAATTGTGACCCCGGGGCTTAGGGATTTTTTCAAAAAATCATTTTCCGCCGGTTAAGTTTTTCAGGGCTGATTTCTTCTCGAGTGATAATAAGGCTTCTGTTTCGACTGCCAAAACTTTCAGGCGAGAATTAGCAAGCGTTTGGCACCATTTTTGTGTGAATTGGCAAAAGTCAGATTTTTGCTGAAATTGTGACCCCGGGGCTTAGGGATTTTTTCAAAAAATCTTTTTCCGCCGGTTAAGTTTTTCAGGGCTGATTTCTTCTCGAGTGATAATAAGGCTTCTGTTTCGACTGCCAAAACTTTCAGGGGAGCATTTCCAAGCGTTTGGCACCATTTTTGACTGAATTCCCGAAAGTCAGATTTTTGCTGAAATTGTGACCCCGGGGCTTAGGGATTTTTTCAAAAAATCTTTTTCCGCCGGTTAAGTTTTTCAGGGCTGATTTCTTCTCGAGTGATAATAAGGCTTCTGTTTCGACTGCCAAAACTTTCAGGTGAGAATTAGCAAGCGTTTGGCACCATTTTTGAGTGAATTGGCAAAAGTCAGATTTTTGCTGAAATTGTGACCCTGGGGCTTAGGGATTTTTTCAAAAAATCTTTTTCCGCCGGTTAAGTTTTTCAGGGCTGATTTCTTCTCGAGTGATAATAAGGCTTCTGTTTCGACTGCCAAAATTTCAGGGGAGCATTTCCAAGCGTTTGGCACCATTTATGAGTGAATTGGCAAAAGTCAGATTTTTGCTGAAATTGTGACCCCGGGGCTTAGGGATTTTTTCAAAAAATCTTTTTCCGCCGGTTAAGTTTTTCAGGGCTGATTTCTTCTCGAGTGATAATAAGGCTTCTGTTTCGACTGCCAAAACTTTCAGGCGAGAATTAGCAAGCGTTTGGCACCATTTTTGAGTGAATTGGCAAAAGTCAGATTTTTGCTGAAATTGTGACCCCGGGGCTTAGGGATTTTTTCAAAAAATCTTTTTCCTCCGGTTAAGTTTTTCAGGGCTGATTTCTTCTAGAGTGATAATAAGGCTTCTGTTTCGACTGCCAAAACTTTCATGGAAGCATTTGCAAGTGTTTGGCACCATATTTGACTGAATTCCCGAAAGTCAGATTTTTGCTGAAATTGTGACCGTGGGGCTTAGGGATTTGTTCAAAAAATCATTTTCCGCCGGTTAAGTTTTTCACGGCTGATTTCTTGTCCTGTGATAAAAAGCCTTCTGTATCGACTGCCAAACTTTTCACGGGAGCATTTCCAAGCGTTTGGCACCATTTATGAGTGAATTGGCAAAAGTCAGATTTTTGCTGAAATTGTGACCCTGGGGCTTAGGGATTTTTTCAAAAAATCTTTTTCCGCCGGTTAAGTTTTTCAGGGCTGATTTCTTCTCGAGTGATAATAAGGCTTCTGTTTCGACTGCCAAAACTTTCAGGGGAGCATTTCCAAGCGTTTGGCACCATTTATGAGTGAATTGGCAAAAGTCAGATTTTTGCTGAAATTGTGACCCCGGGGCTTAGGGATTTTTTCAAAAAATCTTTTTCCGCCGGTTAAGTTTTTCAGGGCTGATTTCTTCGCGAGTGTTAATAAGGCTTCTGTTTCGACTGCCAAAACTTTCAGGGGAGCATTTCCAAGCGTTTGGCACCATTTTTGACTGAATTCCCGAAAGTCAGATTTTTGCTGAAATTCTGACCCCGGGGCTTAGGGATTTTTTCAAAAAATCTTTTTCCGCCGGTTAAGTTTTTCAGGGCTGATTTCTTCTCGAGTGATAATAAGGCTTCTGTTTCGACTGCCAAAACTTTCAGGGGAGCATTCGCAAGCGTTTGGCACCATTTTTGAGTGAATTGGCAAAAGTCAGATTTTTGCTGAAATTGTGACCCCGGGGCTTAGGGATTTTTTCAAAAAATCTTTTTCCGCCGGTTAAGTTTTTCAGGGCTGATTTCTTCTCGAGTGATAATAAGGCTTCTGTTTCGACTGCCAAAACTTTCAGGCGAGAATTAGCAAGCGTTTGGCACCATTTTTGTGTGAATTGGCAAAAGTCAGATTTTTGCTGAAATTGTGACCCCGGGGCTTAGGGATTTTTTCAAAATATCTTTTTCCGCCGGTTAAGTTTTTCAGGGCTGATTTCTTCTCGAGTGATAATAAGGCTTCTGTTTCGACTGCCAAAACTTTCAGGGGAGCATTTCCAAGCGTTTGGCACCATTTTTGACTGAATACCCGAAAGTCAGATTTTTGCTGAAATTGTGACCCCGGGGCTTAGGGATTTTTTCAAAATATCTTTTTCCGCCGGTTAAGTTTTTCAGGGCTGATTTCTTCTCGAGTGATAATAAGGCTTCTGTTTCGACTGCCAAAACTTTCAGGGGAGCATTTCCAAGCGTTTGGCACCATTTATGAGTGAATTGGCAAAAGTCAGATTTTTGCTGAAATTGTGACCCCGGGGCTTAGGGATTTTTTCAAAAAATCTTTTTCCGCCGGTTAAGTTTTTCAGGGCTGATTTCTTCTCGAGTGATAATAAGGCTTCTGTTTCGACTGCCAAAACTTTCAGGGGAGCATTTCCAAGCGTTTGGCACCATTTTTGACTGAATTCCCGAAAGTCAGATTTTTGCTGAAATTGTGACCCCGGGGCTTAGGGATTTTTTCAAAATATCTTTTTCCGCCGGTTAAGTTTTTCAGGGCTGATTTCTTCTCGAGTGATAATAAGGCTTCTGTTTCGACTGCCAAAACTTTCAGGGGAGCATTTCCAAGCGTTTGGCACCATTTATGAGTGAATTGGCAAAAGTCAGATTTTTGCTGAAATTGTGACCCCGGGGCTTAGGGATTTTTTCAAAAAATCTTTTTCCGCCGGTTAAGTTTTTCAGGGCTGATTTCTTCTCGAGTGATAATAAGGCTTCTGTTTCGACTGCCAAAACTTTCAGGGGAGCATTTCCAAGCGTTTGGCACCATTTATGAGTGAATTGGCAAAAGTCAGATTTTTGCTGAAATTGTGACCCCGGGGCTTAGGGATTTTTTCAAAAAATCTTTTTCCGCCGGTTAAGTTTTTCAGGGCTGATTTCTTCTCGAGTGATAATAAGGCTTCTGTTTCGACTGCCAAAACTTTCAGGCGAGAATTAGCAAGCGTTCGGCACCATTTTTGAGTGAATTGGCAAAAGTCAGATTTTTGCTGAAATTGTGACCCCGGGGCTTAGGGATTTTTTCAAAATATCTTTTTCTGCCGGTTAAGTTTTTCAGGGCTGATTTCTTCTCGAGTGATAATAAGGCTTCTGTTTCGACTGCCAAAACTTTCAGGGGAGCATTTCCAAGCGTTTGGCACCATTTTTGAGTGAATTGGCAAAAGTCAGATTTTTGCTGAAATTGTGACCCCGGGGCTTAGGGATTTTTTCAAAATATCTTTTTCCGCCGGTTAAGTTTTTCAGGGCTGATTTCTTCTCGAGTGATAATAAGGCTTCTGTTTCGACTGCCAAAACTTTCAGGGGAGCATTTCCAAGCGTTTGGCACCATTTATGAGTGAATTGGCAAAAGTCAGATTTTTGCTGAAATTGTGACCCCGGGGCTTAGGGATTTTTTCAAAAAATCTTTTTCCGCCGGTTAAGTTTTTCAGGGCTGATTTCTTCTCGAGTGATAATAAGGCTTCTGTTTCGACTGCCAAAACTTTCAGGGGAGCATTTCCAAGCGTTTGGCACCATTTTTGACTGAATTCCCGAAAGTCAGATTTTTGCTGAAATTGTGACCCCGGGGCTTAGGGATTTTTTCAAAAAATCTTTTTCCGCCGGTTAAGTTTTTCAGGGCTGATTTCTTCTCGAGTGATAATAAGGCTTCTGTTTCGACTGCCAAAACTTTCAGGTGAGAATTAGCAAGCGTTTGGCACCATTTTTGAGTGAATTGGCAAAAGTCAGATTTTTGCTGAAATTGTGACCCTGGGGCTTAGGGATTTTTTCAAAAAATCTTTTTCCGCCGGTTAAGTTTTTCAGGGCTGATTTCTTCTCGAGTGATAATAAGGCTTCTGTTTCGACTGCCAAAATTTCAGGGGAGCATTTCCAAGCGTTTGGCACCATTTATGAGTGAATTGGCAAAAGTCAGATTTTTGCTGAAATTGTGACCCCGGGGCTTAGGGATTTTTTCAAAAAATCTTTTTCCGCCGGTTAAGTTTTTCAGGGCTGATTTCTTCTCGAGTGATAATAAGGCTTCTGTTTCGACTGCCAAAACTTTCAGGGGAGCATTTCCAAGCGTTTGGCAGCATTTATGAGTGAATTGGCAAAAGTCAGATTTTTGCTGAAATTGTGACCCCGGGGCTCAGGGATTTTTTCAAAAAATCTTTTTCCGCCGGTTAAGTTTTTCAGGGCTGATTTCTTCTCGAGTGATAATAAGGCTTCTGTTTCGACTGCCAAAACTTTCAGGGGAGCATTTCCAAGCGTTTGGCACCATTTATGAGTGAATTGGCAAAAGTCAGATTTTTGCTGAAATTGTGACCCCGGGGCTTAGGGATTTGTTCAAAATATCATTTTCCGCCGGTTAAGTTTTTCAGGGCTGATTTCTTCTCGAGTGATAATAAGGCTTCTGTTTCGACTGCCAAAACTTTCAGGCGAGAATTAGCAAGCGTTTGGCACCATTTTTGAGTGAATTGGCAAAAGTCAGATTTTTGCTGAAATTGTGACCCCGGGGCTTAGGGATTTTTTCAAAATATCTTTTTCTGCCGGTTAAGTTTTTCAGGGCTGATTTCTTCTCGAGTGATAATAAGGCTTCTGTTTCGACTGCCAAAACTTTCAGGGGAGCATTTCCAAGCGTTTGGCACCATTTATGAGTGAATTGGCAAAAGTCAGATTTTTGCTGAAATTGTGACCCCGGGGCTTAGGGATTTTTTCAAAAAATCTTTTTCCGCCGGTTAAGTTTTTCAGGGCTGATTTCTTCTCGAGTGATAATAAGGCTTCTGTTTCGACTGCCAAAACTTTCAGGCGAGAATTAGCAAGCGTTTGGCACCATTTTTGAGTGAATTGGCAAAAGTCAGATTTTTGCTGAAATTGTGACCCCGGGGCTTAGGGATTTTTTCAAAAAATCTTTTTCCTCCGGTTAAGTTTTTCAGGGCTGATTTCTTCTAGAGTGATAATAAGGCTTCTGTTTCGACTGCCAAAACTTTCATGGAAGCATTTGCAAGTGTTTGGCACCATATTTGACTGAATTCCCGAAAGTCAGATTTTTGCTGAAATTGTGACCGTGGGGCTTAGGGATTTGTTCAAAAAATCATTTTCCGCCGGTTAAGTTTTTCACGGCTGATTTCTTGTCCTGTGATAAAAAGCCTTCTGTATCGACTGCCAAACTTTTCACGGGAGCATTTCCAAGCGTTTGGCACCATTTATGAGTGAATTGGCAAAAGTCAGATTTTTGCTGAAATTGTGACCCCGGGGCTTAGGGATTTTTTCAAAAAATCTTTTTCCGCCGGTTAAGTTTTTCAGGGCTGATTTCTTCGCGAGTGTTAATAAGGCTTCTGTTTCGACTGCCAAAACTTTCAGGGGAGCATTTCCAAGCGTTTGGCACCATTTTTGACTGAATTCCCGAAAGTCAGATTTTTGCTGAAATTCTGACCCCGGGGCTTAGGGATTTTTTCAAAAAATCTTTTTCCGCCGGTTAAGTTTTTCAGGGCTGATTTCTTCTCGAGTGATAATAAGGCTTCTGTTTCGACTGCCAAAACTTTCAGGGGAGCATTCGCAAGCGTTTGGCACCATTTTTGAGTGAATTGGCAAAAGTCAGATTTTTGCTGAAATTGTGACCCCGGGGCTTAGGGATTTTTTCAAAAAATCTTTTTCCGCCGGTTAAGTTTTTCAGGGCTGATTTCTTCTCGAGTGATAATAAGGCTTCTGTTTCGACTGCCAAAACTTTCAGGCGAGAATTAGCAAGCGTTTGGCACCATTTTTGTGTGAATTGGCAAAAGTCAGATTTTTGCTGAAATTGTGACCCCGGGGCTTAGGGATTTTTTCAAAATATCTTTTTCCGCCGGTTAAGTTTTTCAGGGCTGATTTCTTCTCGAGTGATAATAAGGCTTCTGTTTCGACTGCCAAAACTTTCAGGGGAGCATTTCCAAGCGTTCGGCACCATTTTTGAGTGAATTGGCAAAAGTCAGATTTTTGCTGAAATTGTGACCCCGGGGCTTAGGGATTTTTTCAAAAAATCTTTTTCTGCCGGTTAAGTTTTTCAGGGCTGATTTCTTCTCGAGTGATAATAAGGCTTCTGTTTCGACTGCCAAAACTTTCAGGGGAGCATTTCCAAGCGTTTGGCACCATTTTTGAGTGAATTGGCAAAAGTCAGATTTTTGCTGAAATTGTGACCCCGGGGCTTAGGGATTTTTTCAAAATATCTTTTTCCGCCGGTTAAGTTTTTCAGGGCTGATTTCTTCTCGAGTGATAATAAGGCTTCTGTTTCGACTGCCAAAACTTTCAGGGGAGCATTTCCAAGCGTTTGGCACCATTTATGAGTGAATTGGCAAAAGTCAGATTTTTGCTGAAATTGTGACCCCGGGGCTTAGGGATTTTTTCAAAAAATCTTTTTCCGCCGGTTAAGTTTTTCAGGGCTGATTTCTTCTCGAGTGATAATAAGGCTTCTGTTTCGACTGCCAAAACTTTCAGGGGAGCATTTCCAAGCGTTTGGCACCATTTTTGACTGAATTCCCGAAAGTCAGATTTTTGCTGAAATTGTGACCCCGGGGCTTAGGGATTTTTTCAAAAAATCTTTTTCCGCCGGTTAAGTTTTTCAGGGCTGATTTCTTCTCGAGTGATAATAAGGCTTCTGTTTCGACTGCCAAAACTTTCAGGTGAGAATTAGCAAGCGTTTGGCACCATTTTTGAGTGAATTGGCAAAAGTCAGATTTTTGCTGAAATTGTGACCCTGGGGCTTAGGGATTTTTTCAAAAAATCTTTTTCCGCCGGTTAAGTTTTTCAGGGCTGATTTCTTCTCGAGTGATAATAAGGCTTCTGTTTCGACTGCCAAAATTTCAGGGGAGCATTTCCAAGCGTTTGGCACCATTTATGAGTGAATTGGCAAAAGTCAGATTTTTGCTGAAATTGTGACCCCGGGGCTTAGGGATTTTTTCAAAAAATCTTTTTCCGCCGGTTAAGTTTTTCAGGGCTGATTTCTTCTCGAGTGATAATAAGGCTTCTGTTTCGACTGCCAAAACTTTCAGGGGAGCATTTCCAAGCGTTTGGCAGCATTTATGAGTGAATTGGCAAAAGTCAGATTTTTGCTGAAATTGTGACCCCGGGGCTCAGGGATTTTTTCAAAAAATCTTTTTCCGCCGGTTAAGTTTTTCAGGGCTGATTTCTTCTCGAGTGATAATAACGCTTCTGTTTCGACTGCCAAAACTTTCAGGCGAGAATTAGCAAGCGTTTGGCACCATTTTTGAGTGAATTGGCAAAAGTCAGATTTTTGCTGAAATTGTGACCCCGGGGCTTAGGGATTTGTTCAAAAAATCTTTTTCCGCCGGTTAAGTTTTTCAGGGCTGATTTCTTCTCGAGTGATAATAAGGCTTCTGTTTCGACTGCCAAAACTTTCAGGGGAGCATTTCCAAGCGTTTGGCACCATTTTTGACTGAATTCCCGAAAGTCAGATTTTTGCTGAAATTGTGACCCCGGGGCTTAGGGATTTTTTCAAAATATCTTTTTCCGCCGGTTAAGTTTTTCAGGGCTGATTTCTTCTCGAGTGATAATAAGGCTTCTGTTTCGACTGCCAAAACTTTCAGGGGAGCATTTCCAAGCGTTTGGCACCATTTATGAGTGAATTGGCAAAAGTCAGATTTTTGCTGAAATTGTGACCCCGGGGCTTAGGGATTTTTTCAAAAAATCTTTTTCCGCCGGTTAAGTTTTTCAGGGCTGATTTCTTCTCGAGTGATAATAAGGCTTCTGTTTCGACTGCCAAAACTTTCAGGGGAGCATTTCCAAGCGTTTGGCACCATTTATGAGTGAATTGGCAAAAGTCAGATTTTTGCTGAAATTGTGACCCCGGGGCTTAGGGATTTTTTCAAAAAATCTTTTTCCTCCGGTTAAGTTTTTCAGGGCTGATTTCTTCTAGAGTGATAATAAGGCTTCTGTTTCGACTGCCAAAACTTTCATGGAAGCATTTGCAAGTGTTTGGCACCATATTTGACTGAATTCCCGAAAGTCAGATTTTTGCTGAAATTGTGACCCCGGGGCTTAGGGATTTTTTCAAAAAATCTTTTTCCGCCGGTTAAGTTTTTCAGGGCTGATTTCTTCTCGAGTGATAATAAGGCTTCTGTTTCGACTGCCAAAACTTTCAGGGGAGCATTTCCAAGCGTTTGGCACCATTTATGAGTGAATTGGCAAAAGTCAGATTTTTGCTGAAATTGTGACCCCGGGGCTTAGGGATTTTTTCACAAAATCTTTTTCCGCCGGTTAAGTTTTTCAGGGCTGATTTCTTCTCGAGTGATAATAACGCTTCTGTTTCGACTGCCAAAACTTTCAGGCGAGAATTAGCAAGCGTTTGGCACCATTTTTGAGTGAATTGGCAAAAGTCAGATTTTTGCTGAAATTGTGACCCCGGGGCTTAGGGATTTTTTCAAAAAATCTTTTTCCGCCGGTTAAGTTTTTCAGGGCTGATTTCTTCTCGAGTGATAATAAGGCTTCTGTTTCGACTGCCAAAACTTTCAGGGGAGCATTTCCAAGCGTTTGGCACCATTTTTGACTGAATTCCCGAAAGTCAGATTTTTGCTGAAATTGTGACCCCGGGGCTTAGGGATTTTTTCAAAATATCTTTTTCCGCCGGTTAAGTTTTTCAGGGCTGATTTCTTCTCGAGTGATAATAAGGCTTCTGTTTCGACTGCCAAAACTTTCAGGGGAGCATTTCCAAGCGTTTGGCACCATTTATGAGTGAATTGGCAAAAGTCAGATTTTTGCTGAAATTGTGACCCCGGGGCTTAGGGATTTTTTCAAAAAATCTTTTTCCGCCGGTTAAGTTTTTCAGGGCTGATTTCTTCTCGAGTGATAATAAGGCTTCTGTTTCGACTGCCAAAACTTTCAGGGGAGCATTTCCAAGCGTTTGGCACCATTTTTGAGTGAATTGGCAAAAGTCAGATTTTTGCTGAAATTGTGACCCCGGGGCTTAGGGATTTTTTCAAAAAATCTTTTTCCTCCGGTTAAGTTTTTCAGGGCTGATTTCTTCTAGAGTGATAATAAGGCTTCTGTTTCGACTGCCAAAACTTTCATGGAAGCATTTGCAAGTGTTTGGCACCATATTTGACTGAATTCCCGAAAGTCAGATTTTTGCTGAAATTGTGACCATGGGGCTTAGGGATTTGTTCAAAAAATCATTTTCCGCCGGTTAAGTTTTTCACGGCTGATTTCTTGTCCTGTGATAAAAAGCCTTCTGTATCGACTGCCAAACTTTTCACGGGAGCATTTCCAAGCGTTTGGCACCATTTATGAGTGAATTGGCAAAAGTCAGATTTTTGCTGAAATTGTGACCCTGGGGCTTAGGGATTTTTTCAAAAAATCTTTTTCCGCCGGTTAAGTTTTTCAGGGCTGATTTCTTCTCGAGTGATAATAAGGCTTCTGTTTCGACTGCCAAAACTTTCAGGGGAGCATTTCCAAGCGTTTGGCACCATTTTTGACTGAATTCCCGAAAGTCAGATTTTTGCTGAAATTCTGACCCCGGGGCTTAGGGATTTTTTCAAAAAATCTTTTTCCGCCGGTTAAGTTTTTCAGGGCTGATTTCTTCTCGAGTGATAATAAGGCTTCTGTTTCGACTGCCAAAACTTTCAGGGGAGCATTCGCAAGCGTTTGGCACCATTTTTGAGTGAATTGGCAAAAGTCAGATTTTTGCTGAAATTGTGACCCCGGGGCTTAGGGATTTTTTCACAAAATCTTTTTCCGCCGGTTAAGTTTTTCAGGGCTGATTTCTTCTCGAGTGATAATAAGGCTTCTGTTTCGACTGCCAAAACTTTCAGGGGAGCATTTCCAAGCGTTTGGCACCATTTTTGAGTGAATTGGCAAAAGTCAGATTTTTGCTGAAATTGTGACCCCGGGGCTTAGGGATTTTTTCAAAATATCTTTTTCCGCCGGTTAAGTTTTTCAGGGCTGATTTCTTCTCGAGTGATAATAAGGCTTCTGTTTCGACTGCCAAAACTTTCAGGGGAGCATTTCCAAGCGTTTGGCACCATTTATGAGTGAATTGGCAAAAGTCAGATTTTTGCTGAAATTGTGACCCCGGGGCTTAGGGATTTTTTCAAAAAATCTTTTTCCGCCGGTTAAGTTTTTCAGGGCTGATTTCTTCTCGAGTGATAATAAGGCTTCTGTTTCGACTGCCAAAACTTTCAGGGGAGCATTTCCAAGCGTTTGGCACCATTTTTGACTGAATTCCCGAAAGTCAGATTTTTGCTGAAATTGTGACCCCGGGGCTTAGGGATTTTTTCAAAAAATCTTTTTCCGCCGGTTAAGTTTTTCAGGGCTGATTTCTTCTCGAGTGATAATAAGGCTTCTGTTTCGACTGCCAAAACTTTCAGGCGAGAATTAGCAAGCGTTTGGCACCATTTTTGAGTGAATTGGCAAAAGTCAGATTTTTGCTGAAATTGTGACCCCGGGGCTTAGGGATTTTTTCAAAAAATCTTTTTCCGCCGGTTAAGTTTTTCAGGGCTGATTTCTTCTCGAGTGATAATAAGGCTTCTGTTTCGACTGCCAAAACTTTCAGGTGAGCAATTCCAAGCGTTTGGCACCATTTATGAGTGAATTGGCAAAAGTCAGATTTTTGCTGAAATTGTGACCCTGGGGCTTAGGGATTTTTTCAAAAAATCTTTTTCCGCCGGTTAAGTTTTTCAGGGCTGATTTCTTCTCGAGTGATAATAACGCTTCTGTTTCGACTGCCAAAACTTTCAGGCGAGAATTAGCAAGCGTTTGGCACCATTTTTGAGTGAATTGGCAAAAGTCAGATTTTTGCTGAAATTGTGACCCCGGGGCTTAGGGATTTTTTCAAAAAATCTTTTTCCGCCGGTTAAGTTTTTCAGGGCTGATTTCTTCTCGAGTGATAATAAGGCTTCTGTTTCGACTGCCAAAACTTTCAGGGGAGCATTTCCAAGCGTTTGGCACCATTTTTGACTGAATTCCCGAAAGTCAGATTTTTGCTGAAATTGTGACCCCGGGGCTTAGGGATTTTTTCAAAATATCTTTTTCCGCCGGTTAAGTTTTTCAGGGCTGATTTCTTCTCGAGTGATAATAAGGCTTCTGTTTCGACTGCCAAAACTTTCAGGGGAGCATTTCCAAGCGTTTGGCACCATTTATGAGTGAATTGGCAAAAGTCAGATTTTTGCTGAAATTGTGACCCCGGGGCTTAGGGATTTTTTCAAAAAATCTTTTTCCGCCGGTTAAGTTTTTCAGGGCTGATTTCTTCTCGAGTGATAATAAGGCTTCTGTTTCGACTGCCAAAACTTTCAGGGGAGCATTTCCAAGCGTTTGGCACCATTTTTGAGTGAATTGGCAAAAGTCAGATTTTTGCTGAAATTGTGACCCCGGGGCTTAGGGATTTTTTCAAAAAATCTTTTTCCTCCGGTTAAGTTTTTCAGGGCTGATTTCTTCTAGAGTGATAATAAGGCTTCTGTTTCGACTGCCAAAACTTTCATGGAAGCATTTGCAAGTGTTTGGCACCATATTTGACTGAATTCCCGAAAGTCAGATTTTTGCTGAAATTGTGACCGTGGGGCTTAGGGATTTGTTCAAAAAATCATTTTCCGCCGGTTAAGTTTTTCACGGCTGATTTCTTGTCCTGTGATAAAAAGCCTTCTGTATCGACTGCCAAACTTTTCACGGGAGCATTTCCAAGCGTTTGGCACCATTTATGAGTGAATTGGCAAAAGTCAGATTTTTGCTGAAATTGTGACCCTGGGGCTTAGGGATTTTTTCAAAAAATCTTTTTCCGCCGGTTAAGTTTTTCAGGGCTGATTTCTTCTCGAGTGATAATAAGGCTTCTGTTTCGACTGCCAAAACTTTCAGGGGAGCATTTCCAAGCGTTTGGCACCATTTTTGACTGAATTCCCGAAAGTCAGATTTTTGCTGAAATTCTGACCCCGGGGCTTAGGGATTTTTTCAAAAAATCTTTTTCCGCCGGTTAAGTTTTTCAGGGCTGATTTCTTCTCGAGTGATAATAAGGCTTCTGTTTCGACTGCCAAAACTTTCAGGGGAGCATTCGCAAGCGTTTGGCACCATTTTTGAGTGAATTGGCAAAAGTCAGATTTTTGCTGAAATTGTGACCCCGGGGCTTAGGGATTTTTTCAAAAAATCTTTTTCCGCCGGTTAAGTTTTTCAGGGCTGATTTCTTCTCGAGTGATAATAAGGCTTCTGTTTCGACTGCCAAAACTTTCAGGCGAGAATTAGCAAGCGTTTGGCACCATTTTTGTGTGAATTGGCAAAAGTCAGATTTTTGCTGAAATTGTGACCCCGGGGCTTAGGGATTTTTTCAAAATATCTTTTTCCGCCGGTTAAGTTTTTCAGGGCTGATTTCTTCTCGAGTGATAATAAGGCTTCTGTTTCGACTGCCAAAACTTTCAGGGGAGCATTTCCAAGCGTTTGGCACCATTTTTGACTGAATACCCGAAAGTCAGATTTTTGCTGAAATTGTGACCCCGGGGCTTAGGGATTTTTTCAAAATATCTTTTTCCGCCGGTTAAGTTTTTCAGGGCTGATTTCTTCTCGAGTGATAATAAGGCTTCTGTTTCGACTGCCAAAACTTTCAGGGGAGCATTTCCAAGCGTTTGGCACCATTTATGAGTGAATTGGCAAAAGTCAGATTTTTGCTGAAATTGTGACCCCGGGGCTTAGGGATTTTTTCAAAAAATCTTTTTCCGCCGGTTAAGTTTTTCAGGGCTGATTTCTTCTCGAGTGATAATAAGGCTTCTGTTTCGACTGCCAAAACTTTCAGGGGAGCATTTCCAAGCGTTTGGCAGCATTTATGAGTGAATTGGCAAAAGTCAGATTTTTGCTGAAATTGTGACCCCGGGGCTCAGGGATTTTTTCAAAAAATCTTTTTCCGCCGGTTAAGTTTTTCAGGGCTGATTTCTTCTCGAGTGATAATAACGCTTCTGTTTCGACTGCCAAAACTTTCAGGCGAGAATTAGCAAGCGTTTGGCACCATTTTTGAGTGAATTGGCAAAAGTCAGATTTTTGCTGAAATTGTGACCCCGGGGCTTAGGGATTTTTTCAAAAAATCTTTTTCCGCCGGTTAAGTTTTTCAGGGCTGATTTCTTCTCGAGTGATAATAAGGCTTCTGTTTCGACTGCCAAAACTTTCAGGGGAGCATTTCCAAGCGTTTGGCACCATTTTTGACTGAATTCCCGAAAGTCAGATTTTTGCTGAAATTGTGACCCCGGGGCTTAGGGATTTTTTCAAAATATCTTTTTCCGCCGGTTAAGTTTTTCAGGGCTGATTTCTTCTCGAGTGATAATAAGGCTTCTGTTTCGACTGCCAAAACTTTCAGGGGAGCATTTCCAAGCGTTTGGCACCATTTATGAGTGAATTGGCAAAAGTCAGATTTTTGCTGAAATTGTGACCCCGGGGCTTAGGGATTTTTTCAAAAAATCTTTTTCCGCCGGTTAAGTTTTTCAGGGCTGATTTCTTCTCGAGTGATAATAAGGCTTCTGTTTCGACTGCCAAAACTTTCAGGGGAGCATTTCCAAGCGTTTGGCACCATTTTTGAGTGAATTGGCAAAAGTCAGATTTTTGCTGAAATTGTGACCCCGGGGCTTAGGGATTTTTTCAAAAAATCTTTTTCCTCCGGTTAAGTTTTTCAGGGCTGATTTCTTCTAGAGTGATAATAAGGCTTCTGTTTCGACTGCCAAAACTTTCATGGAAGCATTTGCAAGTGTTTGGCACCATATTTGACTGAATTCCCGAAAGTCAGATTTTTGCTGAAATTGTGACCGTGGGGCTTAGGGATTTGTTCAAAAAATCATTTTCCGCCGGTTAAGTTTTTCACGGCTGATTTCTTGTCCTGTGATAAAAAGCCTTCTGTATCGACTGCCAAACTTTTCACGGGAGCATTTCCAAGCGTTTGGCACCATTTATGAGTGAATTGGCAAAAGTCAGATTTTTGCTGAAATTGTGACCCTGGGGCTTAGGGATTTTTTCAAAAAATCTTTTTCCGCCGGTTAAGTTTTTCAGGGCTGATTTCTTCTCGAGTGATAATAAGGCTTCTGTTTCGACTGCCAAAACTTTCAGGGGAGCATTTCCAAGCGTTTGGCACCATTTTTGACTGAATTCCCGAAAGTCAGATTTTTGCTGAAATTCTGACCCCGGGGCTTAGGGATTTTTTCAAAAAATCTTTTTCCGCCGGTTAAGTTTTTCAGGGCTGATTTCTTCTCGAGTGATAATAAGGCTTCTGTTTCGACTGCCAAAACTTTCAGGGGAGCATTCGCAAGCGTTTGGCACCATTTTTGAGTGAATTGGCAAAAGTCAGATTTTTGCTGAAATTGTGACCCCGGGGCTTAGGGATTTTTTCACAAAATCTTTTTCCGCCGGTTAAGTTTTTCAGGGCTGATTTCTTCTCGAGTGATAATAAGGCTTCTGTTTCGACTGCCAAAACTTTCAGGGGAGCATTTCCAAGCGTTTGGCACCATTTATGAGTGAATTGGCAAAAGTCAGATTTTTGCTGAAATTGTGACCCCGGGGCTTAGGGATTTTTTCAAAAAATCTTTTTCCGCCGGTTAAGTTTTTCAGGGCTGATTTCTTCTCGAGTGATAATAAGGCTTCTGTTTCGACTGCCAAAACTTTCAGGGGAGCATTTCCAAGCGTTTGGCACCATTTTTGACTGAATTCCCGAAAGTCAGATTTTTGCTGAAATTGTGACCCCGGGGCTTAGGGATTTTTTCAAAAAATCTTTTTCCGCCGGTTAAGTTTTTCAGGGCTGATTTCTTCTCGAGTGATAATAAGGCTTCTGTTTCGACTGCCAAAACTTTCAGGTGAGAATTAGCAAGCGTTTGGCACCATTTTTGAGTGAATTGGCAAAAGTCAGATTTTTGCTGAAATTGTGACCCTGGGGCTTAGGGATTTTTTCAAAAAATCTTTTTCCGCCGGTTAAGTTTTTCAGGGCTGATTTCTTCTCGAGTGATAATAAGGCTTCTGTTTCGACTGCCAAAATTTCAGGGGAGCATTTCCAAGCGTTTGGCACCATTTATGAGTGAATTGGCAAAAGTCAGATTTTTGCTGAAATTGTGACCCCGGGGCTTAGGGATTTTTTCAAAAAATCTTTTTCCGCCGGTTAAGTTTTTCAGGGCTGATTTCTTCTCGAGTGATAATAAGGCTTCTGTTTCGACTGCCAAAACTTTCAGGGGAGCATTTCCAAGCGTTTGGCAGCATTTATGAGTGAATTGGCAAAAGTCAGATTTTTGCTGAAATTGTGACCCCGGGGCTCAGGGATTTTTTCAAAAAATCTTTTTCCGCCGGTTAAGTTTTTCAGGGCTGATTTCTTCTCGAGTGATAATAAGGCTTCTGTTTCGACTGCCAAAACTTTCAGGGGAGCATTTCCAAGCGTTTGGCACCATTTATGAGTGAATTGGCAAAAGTCAGATTTTTGCTGAAATTGTGACCCCGGGGCTTAGGGATTTGTTCAAAATATCATTTTCCGCCGGTTAAGTTTTTCAGGGCTGATTTCTTCTCGAGTGATAATAAGGCTTCTGTTTCGACTGCCAAAACTTTCAGGCGAGAATTAGCAAGCGTTTGGCACCATTTTTGAGTGAATTGGCAAAAGTCAGATTTTTGCTGAAATTGTGACCCCGGGGCTTAGGGATTTTTTCAAAATATCTTTTTCTGCCGGTTAAGTTTTTCAGGGCTGATTTCTTCTCGAGTGATAATAAGGCTTCTGTTTCGACTGCCAAAACTTTCAGGGGAGCATTTCCAAGCGTTTGGCACCATTTATGAGTGAATTGGCAAAAGTCAGATTTTTGCTGAAATTGTGACCCCGGGGCTTAGGGATTTTTTCAAAAAATCTTTTTCCGCCGGTTAAGTTTTTCAGGGCTGATTTCTTCTCGAGTGATAATAAGGCTTCTGTTTTGACTGCCAAAACTTTCAGGGGAGCAATTCCAAGCGTTTGGCACCATTTATGAGTGAATTGGCAAAAGTCAGATTTTTGCTGAAATTGTGACCCTGGGGCTTAGGGATTTTTTCAAAAAATCTTTTTCCGCCGGTTAAGTTTTTCAGGGCTGATTTCTTCTCGAGTGATAATAACGCTTCTGTTTCGACTGCCAAAACTTTCAGGCGAGAATTAGCAAGCGTTTGGCACCATTTTTGAGTGAATTGGCAAAAGTCAGATTTTTGCTGAAATTGTGACCCCGGGGCTTAGGGATTTTTTCAAAAAATCTTTTTCCGCCGGTTAAGTTTTTCAGGGCTGATTTCTTCTCGAGTGATAATAAGGCTTCTGTTTCGACTGCCAAAACTTTCAGGGGAGCATTTCCAAGCGTTTGGCACCATTTTTGACTGAATTCCCGAAAGTCAGATTTTTGCTGAAATTGTGACCCCGGGGCTTAGGGATTTTTTCAAAAAATCTTTTTCCGCCGGTTAAGTTTTTCAGGGCTGATTTCTTCTCGAGTGATAATAAGACTTCTGTTTCGACTGCCAAAACTTTCAGGGGAGCATTTCCAAGCGTTTGGCACCATTTATGAGTGAATTGGCAAAAGTCAGATTTTTGCTGAAATTGTGACCCCGGGGCTTAGGGATTTTTTCAAAAAATCTTTTTCCGCCGGTTAAGTTTTTCAGGGCTGATTTCTTCTCGAGTGATAATAAGGCTTCTGTTTCGACTGCCAAAACTTTCAGGGGAGCATTTCCAAGAGTTTGGCACCATTTATGAGTGAATTGGCAAAAGTCAGATTTTTGCTGAAATTGTGACCCCGGGGCTTAGGGATTTTTTCACAAAATCTTTTTCCGCCGGTTAAGTTTTTCAGGGCTGATTTCTTCTCGAGTGATAATAAGGCTTCTGTTTCGACTGCCAAAACTTTCAGGGGAGCATTTCCAAGCGTTTGGCACCATTTATGAGTGAATTGGCAAAAGTCAGATTTTTGCTGAAATTGTGACCCCGGGGCTTAGGGATTTTTTCAAAAAATCTTTTTCCGCCGGTTAAGTTTTTCAGGGCTGATTTCTTCTCGAGTGATAATAAGGCTTCTGTTTCGACTGCCAAAACTTTCAGGGGAGCATTTCCAAGCGTTTGGCACCATTTATGAGTGAATTGGCAAAAGTCAGATTTTTGCTGAAATTGTGACCCCGGGGCTTAGGGATTTTTTCAAAAAATCTTTTTCCGCCGGTTAAGTTTTTCAGGGCTGATTTCTTCTCGAGTGATAATAAGGCTTCTGTTTCGACTGCCAAAATTTTCAGGCGAGAATTAGCAAGCGTTTGGCACCATTTTTGAGTGAATTGGCAAAAGTCAGATTTTTGCTGAAATTGTGACCCCGGGGCTTAGGGATTTTTTCAAAAAATCTTTTTCCGCCGGTTAAGTTTTTCAGGGCTGATTTCTTCTCGAGTGATAATAAGGCTTCTGTTTCGACTGCCAAAACTTTCAGGGGAGCAATTCCAAGCGTTTGGCACCATTTATGAGTGAATTGGCAAAAGTCAGATTTTTGCTGAAATTGTGACCCCGGGGCTTAGGGATTTTTTCAAAAAATCTTTTTCCGCCGGTTAAGTTTTTCAGGGCTGATTTCTTCTCGAGTGATAATAACGCTTCTGTTTCGACTGCCAAAACTTTTAGGCGAGAATTAGCAAGCGTTTGGCACCATTTTTGAGTGAATTGGCAAAAGTCAGATTTTTGCTGAAATTGTGACCCCGGGGCTTAGGGATTTTTTCAAAAAATCTTTTTCCGCCGGTTAAGTTTTTCAGGGCTGATTTCTTCTCGAGTGATAATAAGGCTTCTGTTTCGACTGCCAAAACTTTCAGGGGAGCATTTCCAAGCGTTTGGCACCATTTATGAGTGAATTGGCAAAAGTCAGATTTTTGCTGAAATTGTGACCCCGGGGCTTAGGGATTTTTTCAAAAAATCTTTTTCCGCCGGTTAAGTTTTTCAGGGCTGATTTCTTCTCGAGTGATAATAAGGCTTCTGTTTCGACTGCCAAAACTTTCAGGCGAGAATTAGCAAGCGTTTGGCACCATTTTTGAGTGAATTGGCAAAAGTCAGATTTTTGCTGAAATTGTGACCCCGGGGCTTAGGGATTTTTTCAAAAAATCTTTTTCCGCCGGTTAAGTTTTTCAGGGCTGATTTCTTCTCGAGTGATAATAAGGCTTCTGTTTCGACTGCCAAAACTTTCAGGGGAGCAATTCCAAGCGTTTGGCACCATTTATGAGTGAATTGGCAAAAGTCAGATTTTTGCTGAAATTGTGACCCTGGGGCTTAGGGATTTTTTCAAAAAATCTTTTTCCGCCGGTTAAGTTTTTCAGGGCTGATTTCTTCTCGAGTGATAATAACGCTTCTGTTTCGACTGCCAAAACTTTCAGGCGAGAATTAGCAAGCGTTTGGCACCATTTTTGAGTGAATTGGCAAAAGTCAGATTTTTGCTGAAATTGTGACCCCGGGGCTTAGGGATTTTTTCAAAAAATCTTTTTCCGCCGGTTAAGTTTTTCAGGGCTGATTTCTTCTCGAGTGATAATAAGGCTTCTGTTTCGACTGCCAAAACTTTCAGGGGAGCATTTCCAAGCGTTTGGCACCATTTTTGACTGAATTCCCGAAAGTCAGATTTTTGCTGAAATTGTGACCCCGGGGCTTAGGGATTTTTTCAAAAAATCTTTTTCCGCCGGTTAAGTTTTTCAGGGCTGATTTCTTCTCGAGTGATAATAAGGCTTCTGTTTCGACTGCCAAAACTTTCAGGGGAGCATTTCCAAGCGTTTGGCACCATTTATGAGTGAATTGGCAAAAGTCAGATTCTTGCTGAAATTGTGACCCTGGGGCTTAGGGATTTTTTCAAAAAATCTTTTTCCGCCGGTTAAGTTTTTCAGGGCTGATTTCTTCTCGAGTGATAATAAGGCTTCTGTTTCGACTGCCAAAACTTTCAGGGGAGCATTTCCAAGCGTTTGGCACCATTTATGAGTGAATTGGCAAAAGTCAGATTTTTGCTGAAATTGTGACCCCGGGGCTTAGGGATTTTTTCAAAAAATCTTTTTCCGCCGGTTAAGTTTTTCAGGGCTGATTTCTTCTCGAGTGATAATAAGGCTTCTGTTTTGACTGCCAAAACTTTCAGGGGAGCAATTCCAAGCGTTTGGCACCATTTATGAGTGAATTGGCAAAAGTCAGATTTTTGCTGAAATTGTGACCCTGGGGCTTAGGGATTTTTTCAAAAAATCTTTTTCCGCCGGTTAAGTTTTTCAGGGCTGATTTCTTCTCGAGTGATAATAACGCTTCTGTTTCGACTGCCAAAACTTTCAGGCGAGAATTAGCAAGCGTTTGGCACCATTTTTGAGTGAATTGGCAAAAGTCAGATTTTTGCTGAAATTGTGACCCCGGGGCTTAGGGATTTTTTCAAAAAATCTTTTTCCGCCGTTTAAGTTTTTCAGGGCTGATTTCTTCTCGAGTGATAATAAGGCTTCTGTTTCGACTGCCAAAACTTTCAGGGGAGCATTTCCAAGCGTTTGGCACCATTTTTGACTGAATTCCCGAAAGTCAGATTTTTGCTGAAATTCTGACCCCGGGGCTTAGGGATTTTTTCAAAAAATCTTTTTCCGCCGGTTAAGTTTTTCAGGGCTGATTTCTTCTCGAGTGATAATAAGGCTTCTGTTTCGACTGCCAAAACTTTCAGGGGAGCATTCGCAAGCGTTTGGCACCATTTTTGAGTGAATTGGCAAAAGTCAGATTTTTGCTGAAATTGTGACCCCGGGGCTTAGGGATTTTTTCAAAAAATCTTTTTCCGCCGGTTAAGTTTTTCAGGGCTGATTTCTTCTCGAGTGATAATAAGGCTTCTGTTTCGACTGCCAAAACTTTCAGGCGAGAATTAGCAAGCGTTTGGCACCATTTTTGTGTGAATTGGCAAAAGTCAGATTTTTGCTGAAATTGTGACCCCGGGGCTTAGGGATTTTTTCAAAATATCTTTTTCCGCCGGTTAAGTTTTTCAGGGCTGATTTCTTCTCGAGTGATAATAAGGCTTCTGTTTCGACTGCCAAAACTTTCAGGGGAGCATTTCCAAGCGTTTGGCACCATTTTTGACTGAATACCCGAAAGTCAGATTTTTGCTGAAATTGTGACCCCGGGGCTTAGGGATTTTTTCAAAATATCTTTTTCCGCCGGTTAAGTTTTTCAGGGCTGATTTCTTCTCGAGTGATAATAAGGCTTCTGTTTCGACTGCCAAAACTTTCAGGGGAGCATTTCCAAGCGTTTGGCACCATTTATGAGTGAATTGGCAAAAGTCAGATTTTTGCTGAAATTGTGACCCCGGGGCTTAGGGATTTTTTCAAAAAATCTTTTTCCGCCGGTTAAGTTTTTCAGGGCTGATTTCTTCTCGAGTGATAATAAGGCTTCTGTTTCGACTGCCAAAACTTTCAGGGGAGCATTTCCAAGCGTTTGGCAGCATTTATGAGTGAATTGGCAAAAGTCAGATTTTTGCTGAAATTGTGACCCCGGGGCTCAGGGATTTTTTCAAAAAATCTTTTTCCGCCGGTTAAGTTTTTCAGGGCTGATTTCTTCTCGAGTGATAATAACGCTTCTGTTTCGACTGCCAAAACTTTCAGGCGAGAATTAGCAAGCGTTTGGCACCATTTTTGAGTGAATTGGCAAAAGTCAGATTTTTGCTGAAATTGTGACCCCGGGGCTTAGGGATTTTTTCAAAAAATCTTTTTCCGCCGGTTAAGTTTTTCAGGGCTGATTTCTTCTCGAGTGATAATAAGGCTTCTGTTTCGACTGCCAAAACTTTCAGGGGAGCATTTCCAAGCGTTTGGCACCATTTTTGACTGAATTCCCGAAAGTCAGATTTTTGCTGAAATTGTGACCCCGGGGCTTAGGGATTTTTTCAAAATATCTTTTTCCGCCGGTTAAGTTTTTCAGGGCTGATTTCTTCTCGAGTGATAATAAGGCTTCTGTTTCGACTGCCAAAACTTTCAGGGGAGCATTTCCAAGCGTTTGGCACCATTTATGAGTGAATTGGCAAAAGTCAGATTTTTGCTGAAATTGTGACCCCGGGGCTTAGGGATTTTTTCAAAAAATCTTTTTCCGCCGGTTAAGTTTTTCAGGGCTGATTTCTTCTCGAGTGATAATAAGGCTTCTGTTTCGACTGCCAAAACTTTCAGGGGAGCATTTCCAAGCGTTTGGCACCATTTTTGAGTGAATTGGCAAAAGTCAGATTTTTGCTGAAATTGTGACCCCGGGGCTTAGGGATTTTTTCAAAAAATCTTTTTCCTCCGGTTAAGTTTTTCAGGGCTGATTTCTTCTAGAGTGATAATAAGGCTTCTGTTTCGACTGCCAAAACTTTCATGGAAGCATTTGCAAGTGTTTGGCACCATATTTGACTGAATTCCCGAAAGTCAGATTTTTGCTGAAATTGTGACCGTGGGGCTTAGGGATTTGTTCAAAAAATCATTTTCCGCCGGTTAAGTTTTTCACGGCTGATTTCTTGTCCTGTGATAAAAAGCCTTCTGTATCGACTGCCAAACTTTTCACGGGAGCATTTCCAAGCGTTTGGCACCATTTATGAGTGAATTGGCAAAAGTCAGATTTTTGCTGAAATTGTGACCCTGGGGCTTAGGGATTTTTTCAAAAAATCTTTTTCCGCCGGTTAAGTTTTTCAGGGCTGATTTCTTCTCGAGTGATAATAAGGCTTCTGTTTCGACTGCCAAAACTTTCAGGGGAGCATTTCCAAGCGTTTGGCACCATTTTTGACTGAATTCCCGAAAGTCAGATTTTTGCTGAAATTCTGACCCCGGGGCTTAGGGATTTTTTCAAAAAATCTTTTTCCGCCGGTTAAGTTTTTCAGGGCTGATTTCTTCTCGAGTGATAATAAGGCTTCTGTTTCGACTGCCAAAACTTTCAGGGGAGCATTCGCAAGCGTTTGGCACCATTTTTGAGTGAATTGGCAAAAGTCAGATTTTTGCTGAAATTGTGACCCCGGGGCTTAGGGATTTTTTCACAAAATCTTTTTCCGCCGGTTAAGTTTTTCAGGGCTGATTTCTTCTCGAGTGATAATAAGGCTTCTGTTTCGACTGCCAAAACTTTCAGGGGAGCATTTCCAAGCGTTTGGCACCATTTATGAGTGAATTGGCAAAAGTCAGATTTTTGCTGAAATTGTGACCCCGGGGCTTAGGGATTTTTTCAAAAAATCTTTTTCCGCCGGTTAAGTTTTTCAGGGCTGATTTCTTCTCGAGTGATAATAAGGCTTCTGTTTCGACTGCCAAAACTTTCAGGGGAGCATTTCCAAGCGTTTGGCACCATTTTTGACTGAATTCCCGAAAGTCAGATTTTTGCTGAAATTGTGACCCCGGGGCTTAGGGATTTTTTCAAAAAATCTTTTTCCGCCGGTTAAGTTTTTCAGGGCTGATTTCTTCTCGAGTGATAATAAGGCTTCTGTTTCGACTGCCAAAACTTTCAGGTGAGAATTAGCAAGCGTTTGGCACCATTTTTGAGTGAATTGGCAAAAGTCAGATTTTTGCTGAAATTGTGACCCTGGGGCTTAGGGATTTTTTCAAAAAATCTTTTTCCGCCGGTTAAGTTTTTCAGGGCTGATTTCTTCTCGAGTGATAATAAGGCTTCTGTTTCGACTGCCAAAATTTCAGGGGAGCATTTCCAAGCGTTTGGCACCATTTATGAGTGAATTGGCAAAAGTCAGATTTTTGCTGAAATTGTGACCCCGGGGCTTAGGGATTTTTTCAAAAAATCTTTTTCCGCCGGTTAAGTTTTTCAGGGCTGATTTCTTCTCGAGTGATAATAAGGCTTCTGTTTCGACTGCCAAAACTTTCAGGGGAGCATTTCCAAGCGTTTGGCAGCATTTATGAGTGAATTGGCAAAAGTCAGATTTTTGCTGAAATTGTGACCCCGGGGCTCAGGGATTTTTTCAAAAAATCTTTTTCCGCCGGTTAAGTTTTTCAGGGCTGATTTCTTCTCGAGTGATAATAAGGCTTCTGTTTCGACTGCCAAAACTTTCAGGGGAGCATTTCCAAGCGTTTGGCAGCATTTATGAGTGAATTGGCAAAAGTCAGATTTTTGCTGAAATTGTGACCCCGGGGCTCAGGGATTTTTTCAAAAAATCTTTTTCCGCCGGTTAAGTTTTTCAGGGCTGATTTCTTCTCGAGTGATAATAAGGCTTCTGTTTCGACTGCCAAAACTTTCAGGGGAGCATTTCCAAGCGTTTGGCACCATTTATGAGTGAATTGGCAAAAGTCAGATTTTTGCTGAAATTGTGACCCCGGGGCTTAGGGATTTGTTCAAAATATCATTTTCCGCCGGTTAAGTTTTTCAGGGCTGATTTCTTCTCGAGTGATAATAAGGCTTCTGTTTCGACTGCCAAAACTTTCAGGCGAGAATTAGCAAGCGTTTGGCACCATTTTTGAGTGAATTGGCAAAAGTCAGATTTTTGCTGAAATTGTGACCCCGGGGCTTAGGGATTTTTTCAAAATATCTTTTTCTGCCGGTTAAGTTTTTCAGGGCTGATTTCTTCTCGAGTGATAATAAGGCTTCTGTTTCGACTGCCAAAACTTTCAGGGGAGCATTTCCAAGCGTTTGGCACCATTTATGAGTGAATTGGCAAAAGTCAGATTTTTGCTGAAATTGTGACCCCGGGGCTTAGGGATTTTTTCAAAAAATCTTTTTCCGCCGGTTAAGTTTTTCAGGGCTGATTTCTTCTCGAGTGATAATAAGGCTTCTGTTTTGACTGCCAAAACTTTCAGGGGAGCAATTCCAAGCGTTTGGCACCATTTATGAGTGAATTGGCAAAAGTCAGATTTTTGCTGAAATTGTGACCCTGGGGCTTAGGGATTTTTTCAAAAAATCTTTTTCCGCCGGTTAAGTTTTTCAGGGCTGATTTCTTCTCGAGTGATAATAACGCTTCTGTTTCGACTGCCAAAACTTTCAGGCGAGAATTAGCAAGCGTTTGGCACCATTTTTGAGTGAATTGGCAAAAGTCAGATTTTTGCTGAAATTGTGACCCCGGGGCTTAGGGATTTTTTCAAAAAATCTTTTTCCGCCGGTTAAGTTTTTCAGGGCTGATTTCTTCTCGAGTGATAATAAGGCTTCTGTTTCGACTGCCAAAACTTTCAGGGGAGCATTTCCAAGCGTTTGGCACCATTTTTGACTGAATTCCCGAAAGTCAGATTTTTGCTGAAATTGTGACCCCGGGGCTTAGGGATTTTTTCAAAAAATCTTTTTCCGCCGGTTAAGTTTTTCAGGGCTGATTTCTTCTCGAGTGATAATAAGACTTCTGTTTCGACTGCCAAAACTTTCAGGGGAGCATTTCCAAGCGTTTGGCACCATTTATGAGTGAATTGGCAAAAGTCAGATTTTTGCTGAAATTGTGACCCCGGGGCTTAGGGATTTTTTCAAAAAATCTTTTTCCGCCGGTTAAGTTTTTCAGGGCTGATTTCTTCTCGAGTGATAATAAGGCTTCTGTTTCGACTGCCAAAACTTTCAGGGGAGCATTTCCAAGAGTTTGGCACCATTTATGAGTGAATTGGCAAAAGTCAGATTTTTGCTGAAATTGTGACCCCGGGGCTTAGGGATTTTTTCACAAAATCTTTTTCCGCCGGTTAAGTTTTTCAGGGCTGATTTCTTCTCGAGTGATAATAAGGCTTCTGTTTCGACTGCCAAAACTTTCAGGGGAGCATTTCCAAGCGTTTGGCACCATTTATGAGTGAATTGGCAAAAGTCAGATTTTTGCTGAAATTGTGACCCCGGGGCTTAGGGATTTTTTCAAAAAATCTTTTTCCGCCGGTTAAGTTTTTCAGGGCTGATTTCTTCTCGAGTGATAATAAGGCTTCTGTTTCGACTGCCAAAACTTTCAGGGGAGCATTTCCAAGCGTTTGGCACCATTTATGAGTGAATTGGCAAAAGTCAGATTTTTGCTGAAATTGTGACCCCGGGGCTTAGGGATTTTTTCAAAAAATCTTTTTCCGCCGGTTAAGTTTTTCAGGGCTGATTTCTTCTCGAGTGATAATAAGGCTTCTGTTTCGACTGCCAAAATTTTCAGGCGAGAATTAGCAAGCGTTTGGCACCATTTTTGAGTGAATTGGCAAAAGTCAGATTTTTGCTGAAATTGTGACCCCGGGGCTTAGGGATTTTTTCAAAAAATCTTTTTCCGCCGGTTAAGTTTTTCAGGGCTGATTTCTTCTCGAGTGATAATAAGGCTTCTGTTTCGACTGCCAAAACTTTCAGGGGAGCAATTCCAAGCGTTTGGCACCATTTATGAGTGAATTGGCAAAAGTCAGATTTTTGCTGAAATTGTGACCCCGGGGCTTAGGGATTTTTTCAAAAAATCTTTTTCCGCCGGTTAAGTTTTTCAGGGCTGATTTCTTCTCGAGTGATAATAACGCTTCTGTTTCGACTGCCAAAACTTTTAGGCGAGAATTAGCAAGCGTTTGGCACCATTTTTGAGTGAATTGGCAAAAGTCAGATTTTTGCTGAAATTGTGACCCCGGGGCTTAGGGATTTTTTCAAAAAATCTTTTTCCGCCGGTTAAGTTTTTCAGGGCTGATTTCTTCTCGAGTGATAATAAGGCTTCTGTTTCGACTGCCAAAACTTTCAGGGGAGCATTTCCAAGCGTTTGGCACCATTTATGAGTGAATTGGCAAAAGTCAGATTTTTGCTGAAATTGTGACCCCGGGGCTTAGGGATTTTTTCAAAAAATCTTTTTCCGCCGGTTAAGTTTTTCAGGGCTGATTTCTTCTCGAGTGATAATAAGGCTTCTGTTTCGACTGCCAAAACTTTCAGGCGAGAATTAGCAAGCGTTTGGCACCATTTTTGAGTGAATTGGCAAAAGTCAGATTTTTGCTGAAATTGTGACCCCGGGGCTTAGGGATTTTTTCAAAAAATCTTTTTCCGCCGGTTAAGTTTTTCAGGGCTGATTTCTTCTCGAGTGATAATAAGGCTTCTGTTTCGACTGCCAAAACTTTCAGGGGAGCAATTCCAAGCGTTTGGCACCATTTATGAGTGAATTGGCAAAAGTCAGATTTTTGCTGAAATTGTGACCCTGGGGCTTAGGGATTTTTTCAAAAAATCTTTTTCCGCCGGTTAAGTTTTTCAGGGCTGATTTCTTCTCGAGTGATAATAACGCTTCTGTTTCGACTGCCAAAACTTTCAGGCGAGAATTAGCAAGCGTTTGGCACCATTTTTGAGTGAATTGGCAAAAGTCAGATTTTTGCTGAAATTGTGACCCCGGGGCTTAGGGATTTTTTCAAAAAATCTTTTTCCGCCGGTTAAGTTTTTCAGGGCTGATTTCTTCTCGAGTGATAATAAGGCTTCTGTTTCGACTGCCAAAACTTTCAGGGGAGCATTTCCAAGCGTTTGGCACCATTTTTGACTGAATTCCCGAAAGTCAGATTTTTGCTGAAATTGTGACCCCGGGGCTTAGGGATTTTTTCAAAAAATCTTTTTCCGCCGGTTAAGTTTTTCAGGGCTGATTTCTTCTCGAGTGATAATAAGGCTTCTGTTTCGACTGCCAAAACTTTCAGGGGAGCATTTCCAAGCGTTTGGCACCATTTATGAGTGAATTGGCAAAAGTCAGATTCTTGCTGAAATTGTGACCCTGGGGCTTAGGGATTTTTTCAAAAAATCTTTTTCCGCCGGTTAAGTTTTTCAGGGCTGATTTCTTCTCGAGTGATAATAAGGCTTCTGTTTCGACTGCCAAAACTTTCAGGGGAGCATTTCCAAGCGTTTGGCACCATTTATGAGTGAATTGGCAAAAGTCAGATTTTTGCTGAAATTGTGACCCCGGGGCTTAGGGATTTTTTCAAAAAATCTTTTTCCGCCGGTTAAGTTTTTCAGGGCTGATTTCTTCTCGAGTGATAATAAGGCTTCTGTTTTGACTGCCAAAACTTTCAGGGGAGCAATTCCAAGCGTTTGGCACCATTTATGAGTGAATTGGCAAAAGTCAGATTTTTGCTGAAATTGTGACCCTGGGGCTTAGGGATTTTTTCAAAAAATCTTTTTCCGCCGGTTAAGTTTTTCAGGGCTGATTTCTTCTCGAGTGATAATAACGCTTCTGTTTCGACTGCCAAAACTTTCAGGCGAGAATTAGCAAGCGTTTGGCACCATTTTTGAGTGAATTGGCAAAAGTCAGATTTTTGCTGAAATTGTGACCCCGGGGCTTAGGGATTTTTTCAAAAAATCTTTTTCCGCCGTTTAAGTTTTTCAGGGCTGATTTCTTCTCGAGTGATAATAAGGCTTCTGTTTCGACTGCCAAAACTTTCAGGGGAGCATTTCCAAGCGTTTGGCACCATTTATGAGTGAATTGGCAAAAGTCAGATTTTTGCTGAAATTGTGACCCCGGGGCTTAGGGATTTTTTCAAAAAATCTTTTTCCGCCGGTTAAGTTTTTCAGGGCTGATTTCTTCTCGAGTGATAATAAGGCTTCTGTTTCGACTGCCAAAACTTTCAGGCGAGAATTAGCAAGCGTTTGGCACCATTTTTGAGTGAATTGGCAAAAGTCAGATTTTTGCTGAAATTGTGACCCCGGGGCTTAGGGATTTTTTCAAAAAATCTTTTTCCGCCGGTTAAGTTTTTCAGGGCTGATTTCTTCTCGAGTGATAATAAGGCTTCTGTTTCGACTGCCAAAACTTTCAGGGGAGCAATTCCAAGCGTTTGGCACCATTTATGAGTGAATTGGCAAAAGTCAGATTTTTGCTGAAATTGTGACCCTGGGGCTTAGGGATTTTTTCAAAAAATCTTTTTCCGCCGGTTAAGTTTTTCAGGGCTGATTTCTTCTCGAGTGATAATAACGCTTCTGTTTCGACTGCCAAAACTTTCAGGCGAGAATTAGCAAGCGTTTGGCACCATTTTTGAGTGAATTGGCAAAAGTCAGATTTTTGCTGAAATTGTGACCCTGGGGCTTAGGGATTTTTTCAAAAAATCTTTTTCCGCCGGTTAAGTTTTTCAGGGCTGATTTCTTCTCGAGTGATAATAACGCTTCTGTTTCGACTGCCAAAACTTTCAGGCGAGAATTAGCAAGCGTTTGGCACCATTTTTGAGTGAATTGGCAAAAGTCAGATTTTTGCTGAAATTGTGACCCCGGGGCTTAGGGATTTTTTCAAAAAATCTTTTTCCGCCGGTTAAGTTTTTCAGGGCTGATTTCTTCTCGAGTGATAATAAGGCTTCTGTTTCGACTGCCAAAACTTTCAGGGGAGCATTTCCAAGCGTTTGGCACCATTTATGAGTGAATTGGCAAAAGTCAGATTTTTGCTGAAATTGTGACCCCGGGGCTTAGGGATTTTTTCAAAAAATCTTTTTCCGCCGGTTAAGTTTTTCAGGGCTGATTTCTTCTCGAGTGATAATAAGGCTTCTGTTTCGACTGCCAAAACTTTCAGGGGAGCATTTCCAAGCGTTTGGCACCATTTTTGAGTGAATTGGCAAAAGTCAGATTTTTGCTGAAATTGTGACCCCGGGGCTTAGGGATTTTTTCAAAAAATCTTTTTCCGCCGGTTAAGTTTTTCAGGGCTGATTTCTTCTCGAGTGATAATAAGGCTTCTGTTTCGACTGCCAAAACTTTCAGGGGAGCAATTCCAAGCGTTTGGCACCATTTATGAGTGAATTGGCAAAAGTCAGATTTTTGCTGAAATTGTGACCCTGGGGCTTAGGGATTTTTTCAAAAAATCTTTTTCCGCCGGTTAAGTTTTTCAGGGCTGATTTCTTCTCGAGTGATAATAACGCTTCTGTTTCGACTGCCAAAACTTTCAGGCGAGAATTAGCAAGCGTTTGGCACCATTTTTGAGTGAATTGGCAAAAGTCAGATTTTTGCTGAAATTGTGACCCCGGGGCTTAGGGATTTTTTCAAAAAATCTTTTTCCGCCGGTTAAGTTTTTCAGGGCTGATTTCTTCTCGAGTGATAATAAGGCTTCTGTTTCGACTGCCAAAACTTTCAGGGGAGCATTTCCAAGCGTTTGGCACCATTTTTGACTGAATTCCCGAAAGTCAGATTTTTGCTGAAATTGTGACCCCGGGGCTTAGGGATTTTTTCAAAAAATCTTTTTCCGCCGGTTAAGTTTTTCAGGGCTGATTTCTTCTCGAGTGATAATAAGGCTTCTGTTTCGACTGCCAAAACTTTCAGGGGAGCATTTCCAAGCGTTTGGCACCATTTATGAGTGAATTGGCAAAAGTCAGATTTTTGCTGAAATTGTGACCCCGGGGCTTAGGGATTTTTTCAAAAAATCTTTTTCCGCCGGTTAAGTTTTTCAGGGCTGATTTCTTCTCGAGTGATAATAAGGCTTCTGTTTCGACTGCCAAAACTTTCAGGGGAGCATTTCCAAGAGTTTGGCACCATTTATGAGTGAATTGGCAAAAGTCAGATTTTTGCTGAAATTGTGACCCCGGGGCTTAGGGATTTTTTCAAAAAATCTTTTTCCGCCGGTTAAGTTTTTCAGGGCTGATTTCTTCTCGAGTGATAATAAGGCTTCTGTTTCGACTGCCAAAACTTTCAGGGGAGCATTTCCAAGCGTTTGGCACCATTTATGAGTGAATTGGCAAAAGTCAGATTTTTGCTGAAATTGTGACCCCGGGGCTTAGGGATTTTTTCAAAAAATCTTTTTCCGCCGGTTAAGTTTTTCAGGGCTGATTTCTTCTCGAGTGATAATAACGCTTCTGTTTCGACTGCCAAAACTTTCAGGCGAGAATTAGCAAGCGTTTGGCACCATTTTTGAGTGAATTGGCAAAAGTCAGATTTTTGCTGAAATTGTGACCCCGGGGCTTAGGGATTTTTTCAAAAAATCTTTTTCCGCCGGTTAAGTTTTTCAGGGCTGATTTCTTCTCGAGTGATAATAAGGCTTCTGTTTCGACTGCCAAAACTTTCAGGGGAGCATTTCCAAGCGTTTGGCACCATTTATGAGTGAATTGGCAAAAGTCAGATTTTTGCTGAAATTGTGACCCCGGGGCTTAGGGATTTTTTCAAAAAATCTTTTTCCGCCGGTTAAGTTTTTCAGGGCTGATTTCTTCTCGAGTGATAATAACGCTTCTGTTTCGACTGCCAAAACTTTCAGGCGAGAATTAGCAAGCGTTTGGCACCATTTTTGAGTGAATTGGCAAAAGTCAGATTTTTGCTGAAATTGTGACCCCGGGGCTTAGGGATTTTTTCAAAAAATCTTTTTCCGCCGGTTAAGTTTTTCAGGGCTGATTTCTTCTCGAGTGATAATAAGGCTTCTGTTTCGACTGCCAAAACTTTCAGGCGAGAATTAGCAAGCGTTTGGCACCATTTATGAGTGAATTGGCAAAAGTCAGATTTTTGCTGAAATTGTGACCCCGGGGCTTAGGGATTTTTTTCAAAAAATCTTTTTCCGCCGGTTAAGTTTTTCAGGGCTGATTTCTTGTCCTGTGATAATAAGGCTTCTGTTTCGACTGCCAAAACTTTCAGGGGAGCAATTCCAAGCGTTTGGCACCATTTATGAGTGAATTGGCAAAAGTCAGATTTTTGCTGAAATTGTGACCCTGGGGCTTAGGGATTTTTTCAAAAAATCTTTTTCCGCCGGTTAAGTTTTTCAGGGCTGATTTCTTCTCGAGTGATAATAACGCTTCTTTTTCGACTGCCAAAACTTTCAGGCGAGAATTAGCAAGCGTTTGGCACCATTTTTGAGTGAATTGGCAAAAGTCAGATTTTTGCTGAAATTGTGACCCCGGGGCTTAGGGATTTTTTCAAAAAATCTTTTTCCGCCGGTTAAGTTTTTCAGGGCTGATTTCTTCTCAAGTGATAATAAGGCTTCTGTTTCGACTGCCAAAACTTTCAGGGGAGCATTTCCAAGCGTTTGGCACCATTTATGAGTGAATTGGCAAAAGTCAGATTTTTGCTGAAATTGTGACCCCGGGGCTTAGGGATTTTTTCAAAAAATCTTTTTCCGCCGGTTAAGTTTTTCAGGGCTGATTTCTTCTCGAGAGATAATAAGGCTTCTGTTTCGACTGCCAAAACTTTCAGGGGAGCATTTCCAAGCGTTTGGCACCATTTATGAGTGAATTGGCAAAAGTCAGATTTTTGCTGAAATTGTGACCCCGGGGCTTAGGGATTTTTTTCAAAAAATCTTTTTCCGCCGGTTAAGTTTTTCAGGGCTGATTTCTTGTCCTGTGATAATAAGGCTTCTGTTTCGACTGCCAAAACTTTCAGGCGAGAATTAGCAAGCGTTTGGCACCATTTTTGAGTGAATTGGCAAAAGTCAGATTTTTGCTGAAATTGTGACCCCGGGGCTTAGGGATTTTTTCAAAAAATCTTTTTCCGCCGGTTAAGTTTTTCAGGGCTGATTTCTTCTCGAGTGATAATAAGGCTTCTGTTTCGACTGCCAATACTTTCAGGCGAGAATTAGCAAGCGTTTGGCACCATTTATGAGTGAATTGGCAAAAGTCAGATTTTTGCTGAAATTGTGACCCCGGGGCTTAGGGATTTTTTTCAAAAAATCTTTTTCCGCCGGTTAAGTTTTTCAGGGCTGATTTCTTGTCCTGTGATAATAAGGCTTCTGTTTCGACTGCCAAAACTTTCAGGCGAGAATTAGCAAGCGTTTGGCACCATTTTTGAGTGAATTGGCAAAAGTCAGATTTTTGCTGAAATTGTGACCCCGGGGCTTAGGGATTTTTTCAAAAAATCTTTTTCCGCCGGTTAAGTTTTTCAGGGCTGATTTCTTCTCGAGTGATAATAAGGCTTCTGTTTCGACTGCCAAAACTTTCAGGCGAGAATTAGCAAGCGTTTGGCACCATTTTTGAGTGAATTGGCAAAAGTCAGATTTTTGCTGAAATTGTGACCCCGGGGCTTAGGGATTTTTTCAAAAAATCTTTTTCCGCCGGTTAAGTTTTTCAGGGCTGATTTCTTCTCGAGTGATAATAAGGCTTCTGTTTCGACTGCCAAAACTTTCAGGGGAGCAATTCCAAGCGTTTGGCACCATTTATGAGTGAATTGGCAAAAGTCAGATTTTTGCTGAAATTGTGACCCTGGGGCTTAGGGATTTTTTCAAAAAATCTTTTTCCGCCGGTTAAGTTTTTCAGGGCTGATTTCTTCTCGAGTGATAATAACGCTTCTGTTTCGACTGCCAAAACTTTCAGGCGAGAATTAGCAAGCGTTTGGCACCATTTTTGAGTGAATTGGCAAAAGTCAGATTTTTGCTGAAATTGTGACCCCGGGGCTTAGGGATTTTTTCAAAAAATCTTTTTCCGCCGGTTAAGTTTTTCAGGGCTGATTTCTTCTCAAGTGATAATAAGGCTTCTGTTTCGACTGCCAAAACTTTCAGGGGAGCATTTCCAAGCGTTTGGCACCATTTTTGAGTGAATTGGCAAAAGTCAGATTTTTGCTGAAATTGTGACCCCGGGGCTTAGGGATTTTTTCAAAAAATCTTTTTCCGCCGGTTAAGTTTTTCAGGGCTGATTTCTTCTCGAGTGATAATAAGGCTTCTGTTTCGACTGCCAAAACTTTCAGGCGAGAATTAGCAAGCGTTTGGCACCATTTTTGAGTGAATTGGCAAAAGTCAGATTTTTGCTGAAATTGTGACCCCGGGGCTTAGGGATTTTTTCAAAAAATCTTTTTCCGCCGGTTAAGTTTTTCAGGGCTGATTTCTTCTCGAGTGATAATAAGGCTTCTGTTTCGACTGCCAAAACTTTCAGGGGAGCAATTCCAAGCGTTTGGCACCATTTATGAGTGAATTGGCAAAAGTCAGATTTTTGCTGAAATTGTGACCCTGGGGCTTAGGGATTTTTTCAAAAAATCTTTTTCCGCCGGTTAAGTTTTTCAGGGCTGATTTCTTCTCGAGTGATAATAACGCTTCTGTTTCGACTGCCAAAACTTTCAGGGGAGCATTTCCAAGCGTTTGGCACCATTTTTGACTGAATTCCCGAAAGTCAGATTTTTGCTGAAATTGTGACCCCGGGGCTTAGGGATTTTTTCAAAAAATCTTTTTCCGCCGGTTAAGTTTTTCAGGGCTGATTTCTTCTCGAGTGATAATAAGGCTTCTGTTTCGACTGCCAAAACTTTCAGGGGAGCATTTCCAAGCGTTTGGCACCATTTTTGACTGAATACCCGAAAGTCAGATTTTTGCTGAAATTGTGACCCCGGGGCTTAGGGATTTTTTCAAAAAATCTTTTTCCGCGGGTTAAGTTTTTCAGGGCTGATTTCTTCTCGAGTGATAATAAGGCTTCTGTTTCGACTGCCAAAACTTTCAGGGGAGCATTTCCAAGCGTTTGGCACCATTTATGAGTGAATTGGCAAAAGTCAGATTTTTGCTGAAATTGTGACCCCGGGGCTTAGGGATTTTTTCAAAAAATCTTTTTCCGCCGGTTAAGTTTTTCAGGGCTGATTTCTTCTCGAGTGATAATAAGGCTTCTGTTTCGACTGCCAAAACTTTCAGGCGAGAATTAGCAAGCGTTTGGCACCATTTTTGAGTGAATTGGCAAAAGTCAGATTTTTGCTGAAATTGTGACCCCGGGGCTTAGGGATTTTTTCAAAAAATCTTTTTCCGCCGGTTAAGTTTTTCAGGGCTGATTTCTTCTCGAGTGATAATAAGGCTTCTGTTTCGACTGCCAAAACTTTCAGGGGAGCAATTCCAAGCGTTTGGCACCATTTATGAGTGAATTGGCAAAAGTCAGATTTTTGCTGAAATTGTGACCCTGGGGCTTAGGGATTTTTTCAAAAAATCTTTTTCCGCCGGTTAAGTTTTTCAGGGCTGATTTCTTCTCGAGTGATAATAAGGCTTCTGTTTCGACTGCCAAAACTTTCAGGGGAGCATTTCCAAGCGTTTGGCACCATTTATGAGTGAATTGGCAAAAGTCAGATTTTTGCTGAAATTGTGACCCCGGGGCTTAGGGATTTTTTCAAAAAATCTTTTTCCGCCGGTTAAGTTTTTCAGGGCTGATTTCTTCTCGAGTGATAATAAGGCTTCTGTTTCGACTGCCAAAACTTTCAGGCGAGAATTAGCAAGCGTTTGGCACCATTTTTGAGTGAATTGGCAAAAGTCAGATTTTTGCTGAAATTGTGACCCCGGGGCTTAGGGATTTTTTCAAAAAATCTTTTTCCGCCGGTTAAGTTTTTCAGGGCTGATTTCTTCTCGAGTGATAATAAGGCTTCTGTTTCGACTGCCAAAACTTTCAGGGGAGCATTTCCAAGCGTTTGGCACCATTTATGAGTGAATTGGAAAAAGTCAGATTTTTGCTGAAATTGTGACCCTGGGGCTTAGGGATTTTTTCAAAAAATCTTTTTCCGCCGGTTAAGTTTTTCAGGGCTGATTTCTTCTCGAGTGATAATAACGCTTCTGTTTCGACTGCCAAAACTTTCAGGCGAGAATTAGCAAGCGTTTGGCACCATTTTTGAGTGAATTGGCAAAAGTCAGATTTTTGCTGAAATTGTGACCCCGGGGCTTAGGGATTTTTTCAAAAAATCTTTTTCCGCCGGTTAAGTTTTTCAGGGCTGATTTCTTCTCGAGTGATAATAAGGCTTCTGTTTCGACTGCCAAAACTTTCAGGGGAGCATTTCCAAGCGTTTGGCACCATTTTTGACTGAATCCCCGAAAGTCAGATTTTTGCTGAAATTGTGACCCCGGGGCTTAGGGATTTTTTCAAAAAATCTTTTTCCGCCGGTTAAGTTTTTCAGGGCTGATTTCTTCTCGAGTGATAATAAGGCTTCTGTTTCGACTGCCAAAACTTTCAGGGGAGCATTTCCAAGCGTTTGGCACCATTTATGAGTGAATTGGCAAAAGTCAGATTTTTGCTGAAATTGTGACCCCGGGGCTTAGGGATTTTTTCAAAAAATCTTTTTCCGCCGGTTAAGTTTTTCAGGGCTGATTTCTTCTCGAGTGATAATAAGGCTTCTGTTTCGACTGCCAAAACTTTCAGGGGAGCATTTCCAAGAGTTTGGCACCATTTATGAGTGAATTGGCAAAAGTCAGATTTTTGCTGAAATTGTGACCCCGGGGCTTAGGGATTTTTTCAAAAAATCTTTTTCCGCCGGTTAAGTTTTTCAGGGCTGATTTCTTGTCCTGTGATAATAAGGCTTCTGTTTCGACTGCCAAAACTTTCAGGCGAGAATTAGCAAGCGTTTGGCACCATTTTTGAGTGAATTGGCAAAAGTCAGATTTTTGCTGAAATTGTGACCCCGGGGCTTAGGGATTTTTTCAAAAAATCTTTTTCCGCCGGTTAAGTTTTTCAGGGCTGATTTCTTCTCGAGTGATAATAAGGCTTCTGTTTCGACTGCCAAAACTTTCAGGCGAGAATTAGCAAGCGTTTGGCACCATTTTTGAGTGAATTGGCAAAAGTCAGATTTTTGCTGAAATTGTGACCCCGGGGCTTAGGGATTTTTTCAAAAAATCTTTTTCCGCCGGTTAAGTTTTTCAGGGCTGATTTCTTCTCGAGTGATAATAAGGCTTCTGTTTCGACTGCCAAAACTTTCAGGGGAGCAATTCCAAGCGTTTGGCACCATTTATGAGTGAATTGGCAAAAGTCAGATTTTTGCTGAAATTGTGACCCTGGGGCTTAGGGATTTTTTCAAAAAATCTTTTTCCGCCGGTTAAGTTTTTCAGGGCTGATTTCTTCTCGAGTGATAATAACGCTTCTGTTTCGACTGCCAAAACTTTCAGGCGAGAATTAGCAAGCGTTTGGCACCATTTTTGAGTGAATTGGCAAAAGTCAGATTTTTGCTGAAATTGTGACCCCGGGGCTTAGGGATTTTTTCAAAAAATCTTTTTCCGCCGGTTAAGTTTTTCAGGGCTGATTTCTTCTCAAGTGATAATAAGGCTTCTGTTTCGACTGCCAAAACTTTCAGGGGAGCATTTCCAAGCGTTTGGCACCATTTTTGAGTGAATTGGCAAAAGTCAGATTTTTGCTGAAATTGTGACCCCGGGGCTTAGGGATTTTTTCAAAAAATCTTTTTCCGCCGGTTAAGTTTTTCAGGGCTGATTTCTTCTCGAGTGATAATAAGGCTTCTGTTTCGACTGCCAAAACTTTCAGGCGAGAATTAGCAAGCGTTTGGCACCATTTTTGAGTGAATTGGCAAAAGTCAGATTTTTGCTGAAATTGTGACCCCGGGGCTTAGGGATTTTTTCAAAAAATCTTTTTCCGCCGGTTAAGTTTTTCAGTGCTGATTTCTTCTCGAGTGATAATAAGGCTTCTGTTTTGACTGCCAAAACTTTCAGGGGAGCAATTCCAAGCGTTTGGCACCATTTATGAGTGAATTGGCAAAAGTCAGATTTTTGCTGAAATTGTGACCCTGGGGCTTAGGGATTTTTTCAAAAAATCTTTTTCCGCCGGTTAAGTTTTTCAGGGCTGATTTCTTCTCGAGTGATAATAACGCTTCTGTTTCGACTGCCAAAACTTTCAGGGGAGCATTTCCAAGCGTTTGGCACCATTTTTGACTGAATTCCCGAAAGTCAGATTTTTGCTGAAATTGTGACCCCGGGGCTTAGGGATTTTTTCAAAAAATCTTTTTCCGCCGGTTAAGTTTTTCAGGGCTGATTTCTTCTCGAGTGATAATAAGGCTTCTGTTTCGACTGCCAAAACTTTCAGGGGAGCATTTCCAAGCGTTTGGCACCATTTTTGACTGAATACCCGAAAGTCAGATTTTTGCTGAAATTGTGACCCCGGGGCTTAGGGATTTTTTCAAAAAATCTTTTTCCGCGGGTTAAGTTTTTCAGGGCTGATTTCTTCTCGAGTGATAATAAGGCTTCTGTTTCGACTGCCAAAACTTTCAGGGGAGCATTTCCAAGCGTTTGGCACCATTTATGAGTGAATTGGCAAAAGTCAGATTTTTGCTGAAATTGTGACCCCGGGGCTTAGGGATTTTTTCAAAAAATCTTTTTCCGCCGGTTAAGTTTTTCAGGGCTGATTTCTTCTCGAGTGATAATAAGGCTTCTGTTTCGACTGCCAAAACTTTCAGGCGAGAATTAGCAAGCGTTTGGCACCATTTTTGAGTGAATTGGCAAAAGTCAGATTTTTGCTGAAATTGTGACCCCGGGGCTTAGGGATTTTTTCAAAAAATCTTTTTCCGCCGGTTAAGTTTTTCAGGGCTGATTTCTTCTCGAGTGATAATAAGGCTTCTGTTTCGACTGCCAAAACTTTCAGGGGAGCAATTCCAAGCGTTTGGCACCATTTATGAGTGAATTGGCAAAAGTCAGATTTTTGCTGAAATTGTGACCCTGGGGCTTAGGGATTTTTTCAAAAAATCTTTTTCCGCCGGTTAAGTTTTTCAGGGCTGATTTCTTCTCGAGTGATAATAAGGCTTCTGTTTCGACTGCCAAAACTTTCAGGGGAGCATTTCCAAGCGTTTGGCACCATTTATGAGTGAATTGGCAAAAGTCAGATTTTTGCTGAAATTGTGACCCCGGGGCTTAGGGATTTTTTCAAAAAATCTTTTTCCGCCGGTTAAGTTTTTCAGGGCTGATTTCTTCTCGAGTGATAATAAGGCTTCTGTTTCGACTGCCAAAACTTTCAGGCGAGAATTAGCAAGCGTTTGGCACCATTTTTGAGTGAATTGGCAAAAGTCAGATTTTTGCTGAAATTGTGACCCCGGGGCTTAGGGATTTTTTCAAAAAATCTTTTTCCGCCGGTTAAGTTTTTCAGGGCTGATTTCTTCTCGAGTGATAATAAGGCTTCTGTTTCGACTGCCAAAACTTTCAGGGGAGCATTTCCAAGCGTTTGGCACCATTTATGAGTGAATTGGCAAAAGTCAGATTTTTGCTGAAATTGTGACCCTGGGGCTTAGGGATTTTTTCAAAAAATCTTTTTCCGCCGGTTAAGTTTTTCAGGGCTGATTTCTTCTCGAGTGATAATAACGCTTCTGTTTCGACTGCCAAAACTTTCAGGCGAGAATTAGCAAGCGTTTGGCACCATTTTTGAGTGAATTGGCAAAAGTCAGATTTTTGCTGAAATTGTGACCCCGGGGCTTAGGGATTTTTTCAAAAAATCTTTTTCCGCCGGTTAAGTTTTTCAGGGCTGATTTCTTCTCGAGTGATAATAAGGCTTCTGTTTCGACTGCCAAAACTTTCAGGGGAGCATTTCCAAGCGTTTGGCACCATTTTTGACTGAATCCCCGAAAGTCAGATTTTTGCTGAAATTGTGACCCCGGGGCTTAGGGATTTTTTCAAAAAATCTTTTTCCGCCGGTTAAGTTTTTCAGGGCTGATTTCTTCTCGAGTGATAATAAGGCTTCTGTTTCGACTGCCAAAACTTTCAGGGGAGCATTTCCAAGCGTTTGGCACCATTTATGAGTGAATTGGCAAAAGTCAGATTTTTGCTGAAATTGTGACCCCGGGGCTTAGGGATTTTTTCAAAAAATCTTTTTCCGCCGGTTAAGTTTTTCAGGGCTGATTTCTTCTCGAGTGATAATAAGGCTTCTGTTTCGACTGCCAAAACTTTCAGGGGAGCATTTCCAAGAGTTTGGCACCATTTATGAGTGAATTGGCAAAAGTCAGATTTTTGCTGAAATTGTGACCCCGGGGCTTAGGGATTTTTTCAAAAAATCTTTTTCCGCCGGTTAAGTTTTTCAGGGCTGATTTCTTCTCGAGTGATAATAAGGCTTCTGTTTCGACTGCCAAAACTTTCAGGGGAGCATTTCCAAGCGTTTGGCACCATTTATGAGTGAATTGGCAAAAGTCAGATTTTTGCTGAAATTGTGACCCCGGGGCTTAGGGATTTTTTCAAAAAATCTTTTTCCGCCGGTTAAGTTTTTCAGGGCTGATTTCTTCTCGAGTGATAATAACGCTTCTGTTTCGACTGCCAAAACTTTCAGGCGAGAATTAGCAAGCGTTTGGCACCATTTTTGAGTGAATTGGCAAAAGTCAGATTTTTGCTGAAATTGTGACCCCGGGGCTTAGGGATTTTTTCAAAAAATCTTTTTCCGCCGGTTAAGTTTTTCAGGGCTGATTTCTTCTCGAGTGATAATAAGGCTTCTGTTTCGACTGCCAAAACTTTCAGGCGAGAATTAGCAAGCGTTTGGCACCATTTTTGAGTGAATTGGCAAAAGTCAGATTTTTGCTGAAATTGTGACCCCGGGGCTTAGGGATTTTTTCAAAAAATCTTTTTCCGCCGGTTAAGTTTTTCAGGGCTGATTTCTTCTCGAGTGATAATAAGGCTTCTGTTTCGACTGCCAAAACTTTCAGGGGAGCAATTCCAAGCGTTTGGCACCATTTATGAGTGAATTGGCAAAAGTCAGATTTTTGCTGAAATTGTGACCCTGGGGCTTAGGGATTTTTTCAAAAAATCTTTTTCCGCCGGTTAAGTTTTTCAGGGCTGATTTCTTCTCGAGTGATAATAACGCTTCTGTTTCGACTGCCAAAACTTTCAGGCGAGAATTAGCAAGCGTTTGGCACCATTTATGAGTGAATTGGCAAAAGTCAGATTTTTGCTGAAATTGTGACCCCGGGGCTTAGGGATTTTTTCAAAAAATCTTTTTCCGCCGGTTAAGTTTTTCAGGGCTGATTTCTTCTCAATTGATAATAAGGCTTCTGTTTCGACTTCCAAAACTTTCAGGGGAGCATTTCCAAGCGTTTGGCACCATTTATGAGTGAATTGGCAAAAGTCAGATTTTTGCTGAAATTGTGACCCCGGGGCTTAGGGATTTTTTCAAAAAATCTTTTTCCGCCGGTTAAGTTTTTCAGGGCTGATTTCTTCTCGAGAGATAATAAGGCTTCTGTTTCGACTGCCAAAACTTTCAGGGGAGCATTTCCAAGCGTTTGGCACCATTTATGAGTGAATTGGCAAAAGTCAGATTTTTGCTGAAATTGTGACCCCGGGGCTTAGGGATTTTTTTCAAAAAATCTTTTTCCGCCGGTTAAGTTTTTCAGGGCTGATTTCTTGTCCTGTGATAATAAGGCTTCTGTTTCGACTGCCAAAACTTTCAGGGGAGCAATTCCAAGCGTTTGGCACCATTTATGAGTGAATTGGCAAAAGTCAGATTTTTGCTGAAATTGTGACCCCGGGGCTTAGGGATTTTTTCAAAAAATCTTTTTCCGCCGGTTAAGTTTTTCAGGGCTGATTTCTTCTCGAGTGATAATAACGCTTCTGTTTCGACTGCCAAAACTTTCAGGCGAGAATTAGCAAGCGTTTGGCACCATTTTTGAGTGAATTGGCAAAAGTCAGATTTTTGCTGAAATTGTGACCCCGGGGCTTAGGGATTTTTTCAAAAAATCTTTTTCCGCCGGTTAAGTTTTTCAGGGCTGATTTCTTCTCAAGTGATAATAAGGCTTCTGTTTCGACTGCCAAAACTTTCAGGGGAGCATTTCCAAGCGTTTGGCACCATTTATGAGTGAATTGGCAAAAGTCAGATTTTTGCTGAAATTGTGACCCCGGGGCTTAGGGATTTTTTCAAAAAATCTTTTTCCGCCGGTTAAGTTTTTCAGGGCTGATTTCTTCTCGAGAGATAATAAGGCTTCTGTTTCGACTGCCAAAACTTTCAGGGGAGCATTTCCAAGCGTTTGGCACCATTTATGAGTGAATTGGCAAAAGTCAGATTTTTGCTGAAATTGTGACCCCGGGGCTTAGGGATTTTTTTCAAAAAATCTTTTTCCGCCGGTTAAGTTTTTCAGGGCTGATTTCTTGTCCTGTGATAATAAGGCTTCTGTTTCGACTGCCAAAACTTTCAGGCGAGAATTAGCAAGCGTTTGGCACCATTTTTGAGTGAATTGGCAAAAGTCAGATTTTTGCTGAAATTGTGACCCCGGGGCTTAGGGATTTTTTCAAAAAATCTTTTTCCGCCGGTTAAGTTTTTCAGGGCTGATTTCTTCTCGAGTGATAATAAGGCTTCTGTTTCGACTGCCAAAACTTTCAGGCGAGAATTAGCAAGCGTTTGGCACCATTTATGAGTGAATTGGCAAAAGTCAGATTTTTGCTGAAATTGTGACCCCGGGGCTTAGGGATTTTTTTCAAAAAATCTTTTTCCGCCGGTTAAGTTTTTCAGGGCTGATTTCTTGTCCTGTGATAATAAGGCTTCTGTTTCGACTGCCAAAACTTTCAGGCGAGAATTAGCAAGCGTTTGGCACCATTTTTGAGTGAATTGGCAAAAGTCAGATTTTTGCTGAAATTGTGACCCCGGGGCTTAGGGATTTTTTCAAAAAATCTTTTTCCGCCGGTTAAGTTTTTCAGGGCTGATTTCTTCTCGAGTGATAATAAGGCTTCTGTTTCGACTGCCAAAACTTTCAGGCGAGAATTAGCAAGCGTTTGGCACCATTTTTGAGTGAATTGGCAAAAGTCAGATTTTTGCTGAAATTGTGACCCCGGGGCTTAGGGATTTTTTCAAAAAATCTTTTTCCGCCGGTTAAGTTTTTCAGGGCTGATTTCTTCTCGAGTGATAATAAGGCTTCTGTTTCGACTGCCAAAACTTTCAGGGGAGCAATTCCAAGCGTTTGGCACCATTTATGAGTGAATTGGCAAAAGTCAGATTTTTGCTGAAATTGTGACCCTGGGGCTTAGGGATTTTTTCAAAAAATCTTTTTCCGCCGGTTAAGTTTTTCAGGGCTGATTTCTTCTCGAGTGATAATAACGCTTCTGTTTCGACTGCCAAAACTTTCAGGCGAGAATTAGCAAGCGTTTGGCACCATTTTTGAGTGAATTGGCAAAAGTCAGATTTTTGCTGAAATTGTGACCCCGGGGCTTAGGGATTTTTTCAAAAAATCTTTTTCCGCCGGTTAAGTTTTTCAGGGCTGATTTCTTCTCAAGTGATAATAAGGCTTCTGTTTCGACTGCCAAAACTTTCAGGGGAGCATTTCCAAGCGTTTGGCACCATTTATGAGTGAATTGGCAAAAGTCAGATTTTTGCTGAAATTGTGACCCCGGGGCTTAGGGATTTTTTCAAAAAATCTTTTTCCGCCGGTTAAGTTTTTCAGGGCTGATTTCTTCTCGAGAGATAATAAGGCTTCTGTTTCGACTGCCAAAACTTTCAGGGGAGCATTTCCAAGCGTTTGGCACCATTTATGAGTGAATTGGCAAAAGTCAGATTTTTGCTGAAATTGTGACCCCGGGGCTTAGGGATTTTTTTCAAAAAATCTTTTTCCGCCGGTTAAGTTTTTCAGGGCTGATTTCTTGTCCTGTGATAATAAGGCTTCTGTTTCGACTGCCAAAACTTTCAGGCGAGAATTAGCAAGCGTTTGGCACCATTTTTGAGTGAATTGGCAAAAGTCAGATTTTTGCTGAAATTGTGACCCCGGGGCTTAGGGATTTTTTCAAAAAATCTTTTTCCGCCGGTTAAGTTTTTCAGGGCTGATTTCTTCTCGAGTGATAATAAGGCTTCTGTTTCGACTGCCAAAACTTTCAGGCGAGAATTAGCAAGCGTTTGGCACCATTTTTGAGTGAATTGGCAAAAGTCAGATTTTTGCTGAAATTGTGACCCCGGGGCTTAGGGATTTTTTCAACAAATCTTTTTCCGCCGGTTAAGTTTTTCAGGGCTGATTTCTTCTCGAGTGATAATAAGGCTTCTGTTTCGACTGCCAAAACTTTCAGGGGAGCAATTCCAAGCGTTTGGCACCATTTATGAGTGAATTGGCAAAAGTCAGATTTTTGCTGAAATTGTGACCCTGGGGCTTAGGGATTTTTTCAAAAAATCTTTTTCCGCCGGTTAAGTTTTTCAGGGCTGATTTCTTCTCGAGTGATAATAACGCTTCTGTTTCGACTGCCAAAACTTTCAGGCGAGAATTAGCAAGCGTTTGGCACCATTTTTGAGTGAATTGGCAAAAGTCAGATTTTTGCTGAAATTGTGACCCCGGGGCTTAGGGATTTTTTCAAAAAATCTTTTTCCGCCGGTTAAGTTTTTCAGGGCTGATTTCTTCTCGAGTGATAATAAGGCTTCTGTTTCGACTGCCAAAACTTTCAGGGGAGCATTTCCAAGCGTTTGGCACCATTTTTGACTGAATTCCCGAAAGTCAGATTTTTGCTGAAATTGTGACCCCGGGGCTTAGGGATTTTTTCAAAAAATCTTTTTCCGCCGGTTAAGTTTTTCAGGGCTGATTTCTTCTCGAGTGATAATAAGGCTTCTGTTTCGACTGCCAAAACTTTCAGGGGAGCATTTCCAAGCGTTTGGCACCATTTTTGACTGAATACCCGAAAGTCAGATTTTTGCTGAAATTGTGACCCCGGGGCTTAGGGATTTTTTCAAAAAATCTTTTTCCGCCGGTTAAGTTTTTCAGGGCTGATTTCTTCTCGAGTGATAATAAGGCTTCTGTTTCGACTGCCAAAACTTTCAGGGGAGCATTTCCAAGCGTTTGGCACCATTTTTGACTGAATTCCCGAAAGTCAGATTTTTGCTGAAATTGTGACCCCGGGGCTTAGGGATTTTTTCAAAAAATCTTTTTCCGCCGGTTAAGTTTTTCAGGGCTGATTTCTTCTCGAGTGATAATAAGGCTTCTGTTTCGACTGCCAAAACTTTCAGGGGAGCATTTCCAAGCGTTTGGCACCATTTATGAGTGAATTGGCAAAAGTCAGATTTTTGCTGAAATTGTGACCCCGGGGCTTAGGGATTTTTTCAAAAAATCTTTTTCCGCCGGTTAAGTTTTTCAGGGCTGATTTCTTCTCGAGAGATAATAAGGCTTCTGTTTCGACTGCCAAAACTTTCAGGGGAGCATTTCCAAGCGTTTGGCACCATTTATGAGTGAATTGGCAAAAGTCAGATTTTTGCTGAAATTGTGACCCCGGGGCTTAGGGATTTTTTTCAAAAAATCTTTTTCCGCCGGTTAAGTTTTTCAGGGCTGATTTCTTCTCGAGTGATAATAAGGCTTCTGTTTCGACTGCCAAAACTTTCAGGCGAGAATTAGCAAGCGTTTGGCACCATTTTTGAGTGAATTGGCAAAAGTCAGATTTTTGCTGAAATTGTGACCCCGGGGCTTAGGGATTTTTTCAAAAAATCTTTTTCCGCCGGTTAAGTTTTTCAGGGCTGATTTCTTCTCGAGTGATAATAAGGCTTCTGTTTCGACTGCCAAAACTTTCAGGGGAGCAATTCCAAGCGTTTGGCACCATTTATGAGTGAATTGGCAAAAGTCAGATTTTTGCTGAAATTGTGACCCTGGGGCTTAGGGATTTTTTCAAAAAATCTTTTTCCGCCGGTTAAGTTTTTCAGGGCTGATTTCTTCTCGAGTGATAATAACGCTTCTGTTTCGACTGCCAAAACTTTCAGGCGAGAATTAGCAAGCGTTTGGCACCATTTTTGAGTGAATTGGCAAAAGTCAGATTTTTGCTGAAATTGTGACCCCGGGGCTTAGGGATTTTTTCAAAATATCTTTTTCCGCCGGTTAAGTTTTTCAGGGCTGATTTCTTCTCGAGTGATAATAAGGCTTCTGTTTCGACTGCCAAAACTTTCAGGGGAGCATTTCCAAGCGTTTGGCACCATTTTTGACTGAATTCCCGAAAGTCAGATTTTTGCTGAAATTGTGACCCCGGGGCTTAGGGATTTGTTCAAAAAATCTTTTTCCGCCGGTTAAGTTTTTCAGGGCTGATTTCTTCTCGAGTGATAATAAGGCTTCTGTTTCGACTGCCAAAACTTTCAGGGGAGCATTTCCAAGCGTTTGGCACCATTTTTGACTGAATACCCGAAAGTCAGATTTTTGCTGAAATTGTGACCCCGGGGCTTAGGGATTTTTTCAAAAAATCTTTTTCCGCCGGTTAAGTTTTTCAGGGCTGATTTCTTCTCGAGTGATAATAAGGCTTCTGTTTCGACTGCCAAAACTTTCAGGGGAGCATTTCCAAGCGTTTGGCACCATTTTTGACTGAATTCCCGAAAGTCAGATTTTTGCTGAAATTGTGACCCCGGGGCTTAGGGATTTTTTCAAAAAATCTTTTTCCGCCGGTTAAGTTTTTCAGGGCTGATTTCTTCTCGAGTGATAATAAGGCTTCTGTTTCGACTGCCAAAACTTTCAGGGGAGCATTTCCAAGCGTTTGGCACCATTTATGAGTGAATTGGCAAAAGTCAGATTTTTGCTGAAATTGTGACCCCGGGGCTTAGGGATTTTTTCAAAAAATCTTTTTCCGCCGGTTAAGTTTTTCAGGGCTGATTTCTTCTCGAGTGATAATAAGGCTTCTGTTTCGACTGCCAAAACTTTCAGGGGAGCATTTCCAAGCGTTTGGCACCATTTATGAGTGAATTGGCAAAAGTCAGATTTTTGCTGAAATTGTGACCCCGGGGCTTAGGGATTTTTTCAAAAAATCTTTTTCCGCCGGTTAAGTTTTTCAGGGCTGATTTCTTCTCGAGTGATAATAAGGCTTCTGTTTCGACTGCCAAAACTTTCAGGCGAGAATTAGCAAGCGTTTGGCACCATTTTTGAGTGAATTGGCAAAAGTCAGATTTTTGCTGAAATTGTGACCCCGGGGCTTAGGGATTTTTTCAAAAAATCTTTTTCCGCCGGTTAAGTTTTTCAGGGCTGATTTCTTCTCGAGTGATAATAAGGCTTCTGTTTCGACTGCCAAAACTTTCAGGGGAGCAATTCCAAGCGTTTGGCACCATTTATGAGTGAATTGGCAAAAGTCAGATTTTTGCTGAAATTGTGACCCTGGGGCTTAGGGATTTTTTCAAAAAATCTTTTTCCGCCGGTTAAGTTTTTCAGGGCTGATTTCTTCTCGAGTGATAATAACGCTTCTGTTTCGACTGCCAAAACTTTCAGGCGAGAATTAGCAAGCGTTTGGCACCATTTATGAGTGAATTGGCAAAAGTCAGATTTTTGCTGAAATTGTGACCCCGGGGCTTAGGGATTTTTTCAAAAAATCTTTTTCCGCCGGTTAAGTTTTTCAGGGCTGATTTCTTCTCAATTGATAATAAGGCTTCTGTTTCGACTTCCAAAACTTTCAGGGGAGCATTTCCAAGCGTTTGGCACCATTTATGAGTGAATTGGCAAAAGTCAGATTTTTGCTGAAATTGTGACCCCGGGGCTTAGGGATTTTTTCAAAAAATCTTTTTCCGCCGGTTAAGTTTTTCAGGGCTGATTTCTTCTCGAGAGATAATAAGGCTTCTGTTTCGACTGCCAAAACTTTCAGGGGAGCATTTCCAAGCGTTTGGCACCATTTATGAGTGAATTGGCAAAAGTCAGATTTTTGCTGAAATTGTGACCCCGGGGCTTAGGGATTTTTTTCAAAAAATCTTTTTCCGCCGGTTAAGTTTTTCAGGGCTGATTTCTTGTCCTGTGATAATAAGGCTTCTGTTTCGACTGCCAAAACTTTCAGGGGAGCAATTCCAAGCGTTTGGCACCATTTATGAGTGAATTGGCAAAAGTCAGATTTTTGCTGAAATTGTGACCCCGGGGCTTAGGGATTTTTTCAAAAAATCTTTTTCCGCCGGTTAAGTTTTTCAGGGCTGATTTCTTCTCGAGTGATAATAACGCTTCTGTTTCGACTGCCAAAACTTTCAGGCGAGAATTAGCAAGCGTTTGGCACCATTTTTGAGTGAATTGGCAAAAGTCAGATTTTTGCTGAAATTGTGACCCCGGGGCTTAGGGATTTTTTCAAAAAATCTTTTTCCGCCGGTTAAGTTTTTCAGGGCTGATTTCTTCTCAAGTGATAATAAGGCTTCTGTTTCGACTGCCAAAACTTTCAGGGGAGCATTTCCAAGCGTTTGGCACCATTTATGAGTGAATTGGCAAAAGTCAGATTTTTGCTGAAATTGTGACCCCGGGGCTTAGGGATTTTTTCAAAAAATCTTTTTCCGCCGGTTAAGTTTTTCAGGGCTGATTTCTTCTCGAGAGATAATAAGGCTTCTGTTTCGACTGCCAAAACTTTCAGGGGAGCATTTCCAAGCGTTTGGCACCATTTATGAGTGAATTGGCAAAAGTCAGATTTTTGCTGAAATTGTGACCCCGGGGCTTAGGGATTTTTTTCAAAAAATCTTTTTCCGCCGGTTAAGTTTTTCAGGGCTGATTTCTTGTCCTGTGATAATAAGGCTTCTGTTTCGACTGCCAAAACTTTCAGGCGAGAATTAGCAAGCGTTTGGCACCATTTTTGAGTGAATTGGCAAAAGTCAGATTTTTGCTGAAATTGTGACCCCGGGGCTTAGGGATTTTTTCAAAAAATCTTTTTCCGCCGGTTAAGTTTTTCAGGGCTGATTTCTTCTCGAGTGATAATAAGGCTTCTGTTTCGACTGCCAAAACTTTCAGGCGAGAATTAGCAAGCGTTTGGCACCATTTATGAGTGAATTGGCAAAAGTCAGATTTTTGCTGAAATTGTGACCCCGGGGCTTAGGGATTTTTTTCAAAAAATCTTTTTCCGCCGGTTAAGTTTTTCAGGGCTGATTTCTTGTCCTGTGATAATAAGGCTTCTGTTTCGACTGCCAAAACTTTCAGGCGAGAATTAGCAAGCGTTTGGCACCATTTTTGAGTGAATTGGCAAAAGTCAGATTTTTGCTGAAATTGTGACCCCGGGGCTTAGGGATTTTTTCAAAAAATCTTTTTCCGCCGGTTAAGTTTTTCAGGGCTGATTTCTTCTCGAGTGATAATAAGGCTTCTGTTTCGACTGCCAAAACTTTCAGGCGAGAATTAGCAAGCGTTTGGCACCATTTTTGAGTGAATTGGCAAAAGTCAGATTTTTGCTGAAATTGTGACCCCGGGGCTTAGGGATTTTTTCAAAAAATCTTTTTCCGCCGGTTAAGTTTTTCAGGGCTGATTTCTTCTCGAGTGATAATAAGGCTTCTGTTTCGACTGCCAAAACTTTCAGGGGAGCAATTCCAAGCGTTTGGCACCATTTATGAGTGAATTGGCAAAAGTCAGATTTTTGCTGAAATTGTGACCCTGGGGCTTAGGGATTTTTTCAAAAAATCTTTTTCCGCCGGTTAAGTTTTTCAGGGCTGATTTCTTCTCGAGTGATAATAACGCTTCTGTTTCGACTGCCAAAACTTTCAGGCGAGAATTAGCAAGCGTTTGGCACCATTTTTGAGTGAATTGGCAAAAGTCAGATTTTTGCTGAAATTGTGACCCCGGGGCTTAGGGATTTTTTCAAAAAATCTTTTTCCGCCGGTTAAGTTTTTCAGGGCTGATTTCTTCTCAAGTGATAATAAGGCTTCTGTTTCGACTGCCAAAACTTTCAGGGGAGCATTTCCAAGCGTTTGGCACCATTTATGAGTGAATTGGCAAAAGTCAGATTTTTGCTGAAATTGTGACCCCGGGGCTTAGGGATTTTTTCAAAAAATCTTTTTCCGCCGGTTAAGTTTTTCAGGGCTGATTTCTTCTCGAGAGATAATAAGGCTTCTGTTTCGACTGCCAAAACTTTCAGGGGAGCATTTCCAAGCGTTTGGCACCATTTATGAGTGAATTGGCAAAAGTCAGATTTTTGCTGAAATTGTGACCCCGGGGCTTAGGGATTTTTTTCAAAAAATCTTTTTCCGCCGGTTAAGTTTTTCAGGGCTGATTTCTTGTCCTGTGATAATAAGGCTTCTGTTTCGACTGCCAAAACTTTCAGGGGAGCAATTCCAAGCGTTTGGCACCATTTATGAGTGAATTGGCAAAAGTCAGATTTTTGCTGAAATTGTGACCCCGGGGCTTAGGGATTTTTTCAAAAAATCTTTTTCCGCCGGTTAAGTTTTTCAGGGCTGATTTCTTCTCGAGTGATAATAACGCTTCTGTTTCGACTGCCAAAACTTTCAGGCGAGAATTAGCAAGCGTTTGGCACCATTTTTGAGTGAATTGGCAAAAGTCAGATTTTTGCTGAAATTGTGACCCCGGGGCTTAGGGATTTTTTCAAAAAATCTTTTTCCGCCGGTTAAGTTTTTCAGGGCTGATTTCTTCTCAAGTGATAATAAGGCTTCTGTTTCGACTGCCAAAACTTTCAGGGGAGCATTTCCAAGCGTTTGGCACCATTTATGAGTGAATTGGCAAAAGTCAGATTTTTGCTGAAATTGTGACCCCGGGGCTTAGGGATTTTTTCAAAAAATCTTTTTCCGCCGGTTAAGTTTTTCAGGGCTGATTTCTTCTCGAGAGATAATAAGGCTTCTGTTTCGACTGCCAAAACTTTCAGGGGAGCATTTCCAAGCGTTTGGCACCATTTATGAGTGAATTGGCAAAAGTCAGATTTTTGCTGAAATTGTGACCCCGGGGCTTAGGGATTTTTTTCAAAAAATCTTTTTCCGCCGGTTAAGTTTTTCAGGGCTGATTTCTTGTCCTGTGATAATAAGGCTTCTGTTTCGACTGCCAAAACTTTCAGGCGAGAATTAGCAAGCGTTTGGCACCATTTTTGAGTGAATTGGCAAAAGTCAGATTTTTGCTGAAATTGTGACCCCGGGGCTTAGGGATTTTTTCAAAAAATCTTTTTCCGCCGGTTAAGTTTTTCAGGGCTGATTTCTGCTCGAGTGATAATAAGGCTTCTGTTTCGACTGCCAAAACTTTCATGGAATCATTTGCAAGTGTTTGGCACCATATTTGACTGAATTCCCGAAAGTCAGATTTTTGCTGAAATTGTGACCCCGGGGCTTAGGGATTTGTTCAAAAAATCATTTTCCGCCGGTTAAGTTTTTCAGGGCTGATTTCTTGTCCTGTGATAAAAAGCCTTCTGTATCGACTGCCAAACTTTTCACGGGAGCATTTCCAAGCGTTTGGCACCATTTATGAGTGAATTGGCAAAAGTCAGATTTTTGCTGAAATTGTGACCCCGGGGCTTAGGGATTTTTTCAAAAAATCTTTTTCCGCCGGTTAAGTTTTTCAGGGCTGATTTCTTCTCGAGAGATAATAAGGCTTCTGTTTCGACTGCCAAAACTTTCAGGGGAGCATTTCCAAGCGTTTGGCACCATTTATGAGTGAATTGGCAAAAGTCAGATTTTTGCTGAAATTGTGACCCCGGGGCTCAGGGATTTTTTCAAAATATCTTTTTCCGCCGGTTAAGTTTTTCAGGGCTGATTTCTTCTCGAGTGATAATAAGGCTTCTGTTTCGACTGCCAAAACTTTCAGGGGAGCATTTCCAAGCGTTTGGCACCATTTTTGACTGAATACCCGAAAGTCAGATTTTTGCTGAAATTGTGACCCCGGGGCTTAGGGATTTTTTCAAAATATCTTTTTCCGCCGGTTAAGTTTTTCAGGGCTGATTTCTTCTCGAGTGATAATAAGGCTTCTGTTTCGACTGCCAAAACTTTCAGGCGAGAATTAGCAAGCGCTTGGCACCATTTTTGAGTGAATTGGCAAAAGTCAGATTTTTGCTGAAATTGTGACCCCGGGGCTTAGGGATTTTTTCAAAAAATCTTTTTCCGCCGGTTAAGTTTTTCAGGGCTGATTTCTTCTCGAGTGATAATAAGGCTTCTGTTTCGACTGCCAAAACTTTCAGGGGAGCATCTCCAAGCGTTTGGCACCATTTTTGACTGAATTCCCGAAAGTCAGATTTTTGCTGAAATTGTGACCCCGGGGCTTAGGGATTTTTTCAAAAAATCTTTTTCCGCCGGTTAAGTTTTTCAGGGCTGATTTCTTCTCGAGTGATAATAAGGCTTCTGTTTCGACTGCCAAAACTTTCAGGGGAGCATTTCCAAGCGTTTGGCACCATTTTTGACTGAATTCCCGAAAGTCAGATTTTTGCTGAAATTGTGACCCCGGGGCTTAGGGATTTGTTCAAAAAATCTTTTTCCGCCGGTTAAGTTTTTCAGGGCTGATTTCTTCTCGAGTGATAATAAGGCTTCTGTTTCGACTGCCAAAACTTTCAGGGGAGCATTTCCAAGCGTTTGGCACCATTTATGACTGAATTCCCGAAAGTCAGATTTTTGCTGAAATTGTGACCCCGGGCCTTTGGGATATGTTCAAAAAATCATTTTCCGCCGGTTAAGTTTTTCAGGGCTGATTTCTTCTCGAGTGATAATAAGGCTTCTGTTTCGACTGCCAAAACTTTCAGGGGAGCATCTCCAAGCGTTTGGCACCATTTTTGACTGAATTCCCGAAAGTCAGATTTTTGCTGAAATTGTGACCCCGGGGCTTAGGGATTTTTTCAAAAAAATCTTTTTCCGCCGGTTAAGTTTTTCAGGGCTGATTTCTTCTCGAGAGATAATAAGGCTTCTGTTTCGACTGCCAAAACTTTCAGGGGAGCATTTCCAAGCGTTTGGCACCATTTATGAGTGAATTGGCAAAAGTCAGATTTTTGCTGAAATTGTGACCCCGGGGCTTAGGGATTTTTTCAAAAAATCTTTTTCCGCCGGTTAAGTTTTTCAGGGCTGATTTCTTCTCGAGTGATAATAAGGCTTCTGTTTCGACTGCCAAAACTTTCAGGGGAGCATTTCCAAGCGTTTGGCACCATTTATGAGTGAATTGGCAAAAGTCAGATTTTTGCTGAAATTGTGTCCCCGGGGCTTAGGGATTTTTTCAAAAAATCTTTTTCCGCCGGTTAAGTTTTTCAGGGCTGATTTCTTCTCGAGTGATAATAAGGCTTCTGTTTCGACTGCCAAAACTTTCAAGCGAGAATTAGCAAGCGTTTGGCACCATTTTTGACTGAATTCCCGAAAGTCAGATTTTTGCTGAAATTGTGACCCCGGGGCTTAGGGATTTTTTCAAAAAATCTTTTTCCGCCGGTTAAGTTTTTCAGGGCTGATTTCTTCTCGAGTGATAATAAGGCTTCTGTTTCGACTGCCAAAACTTTCAGGGGAGCATTTCCAAGCGTTTGGCACCATTTATGAGTGAATTGGCAAAAGTCAGATTTTTGCTGAAATTGTGACCCCGGGGCTTAGGGATTTGTTCAAAAAATCATTTTCCGCCGGTTAAGTTTTTCAGGGCTGATTTCTTCTCGAGAGATAATAAGGCTTCTGTATCGACTGCCAAACTTTTCACGGGAGCATTTCCAAGCGTTTGGCACCATTTATGAGTGAATTGGCAAAAGTCAGATTTTTGCTGAAATTGTGACCCCGGGCCTTTGGGATTTTTTCAAAAAATCTTTTTCCGCCGGTTAATTTTTTCAGGGCTGATTTCTTCTCGAGTGATAATAAGGCTTCTGTATCGACTGCCAAACTTTTCACGGGAGCATTTCCAAGCGTTTGGCACAATTTTGAAGTGAATTGGCAAAAGTCAGATTTTTGCTGAAATTGTGACCCCGGGGCTTAGGGATTTTTTCAAAAAATCTTTTTCCGCCGGTTAAGTTTTTCAGGGCTGATTTCTTCTCGAGAGATAATAAGGCTTCTGTTTCGACTGCCAAAACTTTCAGGGGAGCATTTCCAAGCGTTTGGCACCATTTATGAGTGAATTGGCAAAAGTCAGATTTTTGCTGAAATTGTGACCCCGGGGCTTAGGGATTTTTTCAAAAAATCTTTTTCCGCCGGTTAAGTTTTTCAGGGCTGATTTCTTCTCGAGTGATAATAAGGCTTCTGTTTCGACTGCCAAAACTTTCAGGCGAGAATTAGCAAGCGTTTGGCACCATTTTTGAGTGAATTGGCAAAAGTCAGATTTTTGCTGAAATTGTGACCCCGGGGCTTAGGGATTTTTTCAAAAAATCTTTTTCCACCGGTTAAGTTTTTCAGGGCTGATTTCTTCTCGAGTGATAATAAGGCTTCTGTTTCGACTGCCAAAACTTTCAGGGGAGCATTTCCAAGCGTTTGGCTTCATTTTTGACTGAATTCCCGAAAGTCAGATTTTTGCTGAAATTGTGACCCCGGGGCTTAGGGATTTTTTCAAAAAATCTTTTTCCGCCGGTTAAGTTTTTCAGGGCTGATTTCTTCTCGAGTGATAATAAGGCTTCTGTTTCGACTGCCAAAACTTTCAGGGGAGCATTTCCAAGCGTTTGGCACCATTTATGAGTGACTTGGCAAAAGTCAGATTTTTGCTGAAATTGTGACCCCGGGGCTTAGGGATTTTTTCAAAAAATCTTTTTCCGCCGGTTAAGTTTTTCAGGGCTGATTTCTTCTCGAGTGATAATAAGGCTTCTGTTTCGACTGCCAAAACTTTCAGGCGAGAATTAGCAAGCGTTTGGCACCATTTTTGAGTGAATTGGCAAAAGTCAGATTTTTGCTGAAATTGTGACCCCGGGGCTTAGGGATTTTTTCAAAAAATCTTTTTCCGCCGGTTAAGTTTTTCAGGGCTGATTTCTTCTCGAGTGATAATAAGGCTTCTGTTTCGACTGCCAAAACTTTCAGGGGAGCATTTCCAAGCGTTTGGCTTCATTTTTGACTGAATTCCCGAAAGTCAGATTTTTGCTGAAATTGTGACCCTGGGGCTTAGGGATTTTTTCAAAAAATCTTTTTCCGCCGGTTAAGTTTTTCAGGGCTGATTTCTTCTCGAGTGATAATAAGGCTTCTGTTTCGACTGCCAAAACTTTCAGGGGAGCATTTCCAAGCGTTTGGCACCATTTATGAGTGAATTGGCAAAAGTCAGATTTTTGCTGAAATTGTGACCCCGGGGCTTAGGGATTTTTTCAAAAAATCTTTTTCCACCGGTTAAGTTTTTCAGGGCTGATTTCTTCTCGAGTGATAATAAGGCTTCTGTTTCGACTGCCAAAACTTTCAGGGGAGCATTTCCAATCGTTTGGCACCATTTTTGACTGAATTCCCGAAAGTCAGATTTTTGCTGAAATTGTGACCCCGGGGCTTAGGGATTTTTTCAAAAAATCTTTTTCCGCCGGTTAAGTTTTTCAGGGCTGATTTCTTCTCGAGAGATAATAAGGCTTCTGTTTCGACTGCCAAAACTTTCAGGGGAGCATTTGCAAGTGTTTGGCACCATATTTGACTGAATTCCTGAAAGTCAGATTTATGCTGAAATTGTGACCCCGGGGCTTAGGGATTTTTTCAAAAAATCTTTTTCCGCCGGTTAAGTTTTTCAGGGCTGATTTCTTCTCGAGAGATAATAAGGCTTCTGTTTCGACTGCCAAAACTTTCAGGGGAACATTTCCAAGCGTTTGGCACCATTTATGAGTGAATTGGCAAAAGTCACATTTTTGCTGAAATTGTGACCCCTGGGCTTTGGGATTTTTTCAAAAAATCTTTTTCCGCCGGTTAATTTTTTCAGGGCTGATTTCTTCTCGAGTGATAATAAGGCTTCTGTATCGACTGCCAAACTTTTCACGGGAGCATTTCCAAGCGTTTGGCACCATTTATGAGTGAATTGGCAAAAGTCAGATTTTTGCTGAAATTGTGACCCCGGGGCTTAGGGATTTTTTCAAAAAATCTTTTTCCGCCGGTTAAGTTTTTCAGGGCTGATTTCTTCTCGAGAGATAATAAGGCTTCTGTTTCGACTGCCAAAACTTTCAGGGGAGCATTTCCAAGCGTTTGGCACCATTTATGAGTGAATTGGCAAAAGTCAGATTTTTGCTGAAATTGTGACCCCGGGGCTTAGGGATTTTTTCAAAAAATCTTTTTCCGCCGGTTAAGTTTTTCAGGGCTGATTTCTTCTCGAGTGATAATAAGGCTTCTGTTTCGACTGCCAAAACTTTCAGGCGAGAATTAGCAAGCGTTTGGCACCATTTTTGAGTGAATTGGCAAAAGTCAGATTTTTGCTGAAATTGTGACCCCGGGGCTTAGGGATTTTTTCAAAAAATCTTTTTCCGCCGGTTAAGTTTTTCAGGGCTGATTTCTTCTCGAGTGATAATAAGGCTTCTGTTTCGACTGCCAAAACTTTCAGGGGAGCATTTCCAAGCGTTTGGCTTCATTTTTGACTGAATTCCCGAAAGTCAGATTTTTGCTGAAATTGTGACCCCGGGGCTTAGGGATTTTTTCAAAAAATCTTTTTCCGCCGGTTAAGTTTTTCAGGGCTGATTTCTTCTCGAGTGATAATAAGGCTTCTGTTTCGACTGCCAAAACTTTCAGGGGAGCATTTCCAAGCGTTTGGCACCATTTATGAGTGAATTGGCAAAAGTCAGATTTTTGCTGAAATTGTGACTCCGGGGCTTAGGGATTTTTTCAAAAAATCTTTTTCCGCCGGTTAAGTTTTTCAGGGCTGATTTCTTCTCGAGTGATAATAAGGCTTTTGTTTCGACTGCCAAAACTTTCAGGGGAGCATTTCCAAGCGTTTGGCACCATTTATGAGTGAATTGGCAAAAGTCAGATTTTTGCTGAAATTGTGACCCCGGGGCTTAGGGATTTTTTCAAAAAATCTTTTTCCGCCGGTTAAGTTTTTCAGGGCTGATTTCTTCTCGAGTGATAATAAGGCTTCTGTTTCGACTGCCAAAACTTTCAGGCGAGTATTAGCAAGCGTTTGGCACCATTTTTGAGTGAATTGGCAAAAGTCAGATTTTTGCTGAAATTGTGACCCCGGGGCTTAGGGATTTTTTCAAAAAATCTTTTTCCGCCGGTTAAGTTTTTCAGGGCTGATTTCTTCTCGAGTGATAATAAGGCTTCTGTTTCGACTGCCAAAACTTTCAGGGGAGCATTTCCAAGCGTTTGGCACCATTTTTGACTGAATTCCCGAAAGTCAGATTTTTGCTGAAATTGTGACCCCGGGGCTTAGGGATTTTTTCAAAAAATCTTTTTCCGCCGGTTAAGTTTTTCATGGCTGATTTCTTCTCGAGAGATAATAAGGCTTTTGTTTCGACTGCCAAAACTTTCAGGGGAGCATTTCCAAGCGTTTGGCACCATTTATGAGTGAATTGGCAAAAGTCAGATTTTTGCTGAAATTGTGACCCCGGGGCTTAGGGATTTTTTCAAAAAATCTTTTTCCGCCGGTTAAGTTTTTCAGGGCTGATTTCTTCTCGAGTGATAATAAGGCTTCTGTTTCGACTGCCAAAACTTTCAGGCGAGTATTAGCAAGCGTTTGGCACCATTTTTGAGTGAATTGGCAAAAGTCAGATTTTTGCTGAAATTGTGACCCCGGGGCTTAGGGATTTTTTCAAAAAATCTTTTTCCGCCGGTTAAGTTTTTCAGGGCTGATTTCTTCTCGAGTGATAATAAGGCTTCTGTTTCGACTGCCAAAACTTTCAGGGGAGCATTTCCAAGCGTTTGGCACCATTTTTGACTGAATTCCCGAAAGTCAGATTTTTGCTGAAATTGTGACCCCGGGGCTTAGGGATTTTTTCAAAAAATCTTTTTCCGCCGGTTAAGTTTTTCAGGGCTGATTTCTTCTCGAGAGATAATAAGGCTTCTGTTTCGACTGCCAAACTTTTCACGGGAGCATTTCCAAGCGTTTGGCACCATTTATGAGTGAATTGGCAAAAGTCAGATTTTTGCTGAAATTGTGACCCCGGGGCTTAGGGATTTGTTCAAAAAATCATTTTCCGCCGGTTAAGTTTTTCAGGGCTGATTTCTTCTCGAGAGATAATAAGGCTTCTGTATCGACTGCCAAACTTTTCACGGGAGCATTTCCAAGCGTTTGGCACCATTTATGAGTGAATTGGCAAAAGTCAGATTTTTGCTGAAATTGTGACCCCGGGCCTTTGGGATTTTTTCAAAAAATCTTTTTCCGCCGGTTAATTTTTTCAGGGCTGATTTCTTCTCGAGTGATAATAAGGCTTCTGTATCGACTGCCAAACTTTTCACGGGAGCATTTCCAAGCGTTTGGCACAATTTTGAAGTGAATTGGCAAAAGTCAGATTTTTGCTGAAATTGTGACCCCGGGGCTTAGGGATTTTTTCAAAAAATCTTTTTCCGCCGGTTAAGTTTTTCAGGGCTGATTTCTTCTCGAGAGATAATAAGGCTTCTGTTTCGACTGCCAAAACTTTCAGGGGAGCATTTCCAAGCGTTTGGCACCATTTATGAGTGAATTGGCAAAAGTCAGATTTTTGCTGAAATTGTGACCCCGGGGCTTAGGGATTTTTTCAAAAAATCTTTTTCCGCCGGTTAAGTTTTTCAGGGCTGATTTCTTCTCGAGTGATAATAAGGCTTCTGTTTCGACTGCCAAAACTTTCAGGCGAGAATTAGCAAGCGTTTGGCACCATTTTTGAGTGAATTGGCAAAAGTCAGATTTTTGCTGAAATTGTGACCCCGGGGCTTAGGGATTTTTTCAAAAAATCTTTTTCCACCGGTTAAGTTTTTCAGGGCTGATTTCTTCTCGAGTGATAATAAGGCTTCTGTTTCGACTGCCAAAACTTTCAGGGGAGCATTTCCAAGCGTTTGGCTTCATTTTTGACTGAATTCCCGAAAGTCAGATTTTTGCTGAAATTGTGACCCCGGGGCTTAGGGATTTTTTCAAAAAATCTTTTTCCGCCGGTTAAGTTTTTCAGGGCTGATTTCTTCTCGAGTGATAATAAGGCTTCTGTTTCGACTGCCAAAACTTTCAGGGGAGCATTTCCAAGCGTTTGGCACCATTTATGAGTGACTTGGCAAAAGTCAGATTTTTGCTGAAATTGTGACCCCGGGGCTTAGGGATTTTTTCAAAAAATCTTTTTCCGCCGGTTAAGTTTTTCAGGGCTGATTTCTTCTCGAGTGATAATAAGGCTTCTGTTTCGACTGCCAAAACTTTCAGGCGAGAATTAGCAAGCGTTTGGCACCATTTTTGAGTGAATTGGCAAAAGTCAGATTTTTGCTGAAATTGTGACCCCGGGGCTTAGGGATTTTTTCAAAAAATCTTTTTCCGCCGGTTAAGTTTTTCAGGGCTGATTTCTTCTCGAGTGATAATAAGGCTTCTGTTTCGACTGCCAAAACTTTCAGGGGAGCATTTCCAAGCGTTTGGCTTCATTTTTGACTGAATTCCCGAAAGTCAGATTTTTGCTGAAATTGTGACCCTGGGGCTTAGGGATTTTTTCAAAAAATCTTTTTCCGCCGGTTAAGTTTTTCAGGGCTGATTTCTTCTCGAGTGATAATAAGGCTTCTGTTTCGACTGCCAAAACTTTCAGGGGAGCATTTCCAAGCGTTTGGCACCATTTATGAGTGAATTGGCAAAAGTCAGATTTTTGCTGAAATTGTGACCCCGGGGCTTAGGGATTTTTTCAAAAAATCTTTTTCCACCGGTTAAGTTTTTCAGGGCTGATTTCTTCTCGAGTGATAATAAGGCTTCTGTTTCGACTGCCAAAACTTTCAGGGGAGCATTTCCAATCGTTTGGCACCATTTTTGACTGAATTCCCGAAAGTCAGATTTTTGCTGAAATTGTGACCCCGGGGCTTAGGGATTTTTTCAAAAAATCTTTTTCCGCCGGTTAAGTTTTTCAGGGCTGATTTCTTCTCGAGAGATAATAAGGCTTCTGTTTCGACTGCCAAAACTTTCAGGGGAGCATTTGCAAGTGTTTGGCACCATATTTGACTGAATTCCTGAAAGTCAGATTTATGCTGAAATTGTGACCCCGGGGCTTAGGGATTTTTTCAAAAAATCTTTTTCCGCCGGTTAAGTTTTTCAGGGCTGATTTCTTCTCGAGAGATAATAAGGCTTCTGTTTCGACTGCCAAAACTTTCAGGGGAACATTTCCAAGCGTTTGGCACCATTTATGAGTGAATTGGCAAAAGTCACATTTTTGCTGAAATTGTGACCCCTGGGCTTTGGGATTTTTTCAAAAAATCTTTTTCCGCCGGTTAATTTTTTCAGGGCTGATTTCTTCTCGAGTGATAATAAGGCTTCTGTATCGACTGCCAAACTTTTCACGGGAGCATTTCCAAGCGTTTGGCACCATTTATGAGTGAATTGGCAAAAGTCAGATTTTTGCTGAAATTGTGACCCCGGGGCTTAGGGATTTTTTCAAAAAATCTTTTTCCGCCGGTTAAGTTTTTCAGGGCTGATTTCTTCTCGAGAGATAATAAGGCTTCTGTTTCGACTGCCAAAACTTTCAGGGGAGCATTTCCAAGCGTTTGGCACCATTTATGAGTGAATTGGCAAAAGTCAGATTTTTGCTGAAATTGTGACCCCGGGGCTTAGGGATTTTTTCAAAAAATCTTTTTCCGCCGGTTAAGTTTTTCAGGGCTGATTTCTTCTCGAGTGATAATAAGGCTTCTGTTTCGACTGCCAAAACTTTCAGGCGAGAATTAGCAAGCGTTTGGCACCATTTTTGAGTGAATTGGCAAAAGTCAGATTTTTGCTGAAATTGTGACCCCGGGGCTTAGGGATTTTTTCAAAAAATCTTTTTCCGCCGGTTAAGTTTTTCAGGGCTGATTTCTTCTCGAGTGATAATAAGGCTTCTGTTTCGACTGCCAAAACTTTCAGGGGAGCATTTCCAAGCGTTTGGCTTCATTTTTGACTGAATTCCCGAAAGTCAGATTTTTGCTGAAATTGTGACCCCGGGGCTTAGGGATTTTTTCAAAAAATCTTTTTCCGCCGGTTAAGTTTTTCAGGGCTGATTTCTTCTCGAGTGATAATAAGGCTTCTGTTTCGACTGCCAAAACTTTCAGGGGAGCATTTCCAAGCGTTTGGCACCATTTATGAGTGAATTGGCAAAAGTCAGATTTTTGCTGAAATTGTGACTCCGGGGCTTAGGGATTTTTTCAAAAAATCTTTTTCCGCCGGTTAAGTTTTTCAGGGCTGATTTCTTCTCGAGTGATAATAAGGCTTTTGTTTCGACTGCCAAAACTTTCAGGGGAGCATTTCCAAGCGTTTGGCACCATTTATGAGTGAATTGGCAAAAGTCAGATTTTTGCTGAAATTGTGACCCCGGGGCTTAGGGATTTTTTCAAAAAATCTTTTTCCGCCGGTTAAGTTTTTCAGGGCTGATTTCTTCTCGAGTGATAATAAGGCTTCTGTTTCGACTGCCAAAACTTTCAGGCGAGTATTAGCAAGCGTTTGGCACCATTTTTGAGTGAATTGGCAAAAGTCAGATTTTTGCTGAAATTGTGACCCCGGGGCTTAGGGATTTTTTCAAAAAATCTTTTTCCGCCGGTTAAGTTTTTCAGGGCTGATTTCTTCTCGAGTGATAATAAGGCTTCTGTTTCGACTGCCAAAACTTTCAGGGGAGCATTTCCAAGCGTTTGGCACCATTTTTGACTGAATTCCCGAAAGTCAGATTTTTGCTGAAATTGTGACCCCGGGGCTTAGGGATTTTTTCAAAAAATCTTTTTCCGCCGGTTAAGTTTTTCATGGCTGATTTCTTCTCGAGAGATAATAAGGCTTTTGTTTCGACTGCCAAAACTTTCAGGGGAGCATTTCCAAGCGTTTGGCACCATTTATGAGTGAATTGGCAAAAGTCAGATTTTTGCTGAAATTGTGACCCCGGGGCTTAGGGATTTTTTCAAAAAATCTTTTTCCGCCGGTTAAGTTTTTCAGGGCTGATTTCTTCTCGAGTGATAATAAGGCTTCTGTTTCGACTGCCAAAACTTTCAGGCGAGTATTAGCAAGCGTTTGGCACCATTTTTGAGTGAATTGGCAAAAGTCAGATTTTTGCTGAAATTGTGACCCCGGGGCTTAGGGATTTTTTCAAAAAATCTTTTTCCGCCGGTTAAGTTTTTCAGGGCTGATTTCTTCTCGAGTGATAATAAGGCTTCTGTTTCGACTGCCAAAACTTTCAGGGGAGCATTTCCAAGCGTTTGGCACCATTTTTGACTGAATTCCCGAAAGTCAGATTTTTGCTGAAATTGTGACCCCGGGGCTTAGGGATTTTTTCAAAAAATCTTTTTCCGCCGGTTAAGTTTTTCAGGGCTGATTTCTTCTCGAGAGATAATAAGGCTTCTGTTTCGACTGCCAAAACATTCAGGGGAGCATTTCCAAGCGTTTGGCACCATTTATGAGTGAATTGGCAAAAGTCAGATTTTTGCTGAAATTGTGACCCCGGGGCTTAGGGATTTTTTCAAAAAATCTTTTTCCGCCGGTTAAGTTTTTCAGGGCTGATTTCTTCTCGAGTGATAATAAGGCTTCTGTTTCGACTGCCAAAACTTTCAGGGGAGCATTTCCAAGCGTTTGGCACCATTTATGAGTGAATTGGCAAAAGTCAGATTTTTGCTGAAATTGTGACCCCGGGGCTTAGGGATTTTTTCAAAAAATCTTTTTCCGCCGGTTAAGTTTTTCAGGGCTGATTTCTTCTCGAGTGATAATAAGGCTTCTGTTTCGACTGCCAAAACTTTCAGGGGAGCATTTCCAAGCGTTTGGCACCATTTTTGACTGAATTCCCGAAAGTCAGATTTTTGCTGAAATTGTGACCCCGGGGCTTAGGGATTTGTTCAAAAAATCTTTTTCCGCCGGTTAAGTTTTTCAGGGCTGATTTCTTGTCCTGTGATAAAAAGCCTTCTGTTTCGACTGCCAAACTTTTCACGGGAGCATTTCCAAGCGTTTGGCACCATTTATGAGTGAATTGGCAAAAGTCAGATTTTTGCTGAAATTGTGACCCCGGGGCTTAGGGATTTTTTCAAAAAATCTTTTTCCACCGGTTAAGTTTTTCAGGGCTGATTTCTTCTCGAGTGATAATAAGGCTTCTGTTTCGACTGCCAAAACTTTCAGGGGAGCATTTCCAATCGTTTGGCACCATTTTTGACTGAATTCCCGAAAGTCAGATTTTTGCTGAAATTGTGACCCCGGGGCTTAGGGATTTTTTCAAAAAATCTTTTTCCGCCGGTTAAGTTTTTCAGGGCTGATTTCTTCTCGAGAGATAATAAGGCTTCTGTTTCGACTGCCAAAACTTTCAGGGGAGCATTTGCAAGTGTTTGGCACCATATTTGACTGAATTCCTGAAAGTCAGATTTATGCTGAAATTGTGACCCCGGGGCTTAGGGATTTTTTCAAAAAATCTTTTTCCGCCGGTTAAGTTTTTCAGGGCTGATTTCTTCTCGAGAGATAATAAGGCTTCTGTTTCGACTGCCAAAACTTTCAGGGGAACATTTCCAAGCGTTTGGCACCATTTATGAGTGAATTGGCAAAAGTCACATTTTTGCTGAAATTGTGACCCCTGGGCTTTGGGATTTTTTCAAAAAATCTTTTTCCGCCGGTTAATTTTTTCAGGGCTGATTTCTTCTCGAGTGATAATAAGGCTTCTGTATCGACTGCCAAACTTTTCACGGGAGCATTTCCAAGCGTTTGGCACCATTTATGAGTGAATTGGCAAAAGTCAGATTTTTGCTGAAATTGTGACCCCGGGGCTTAGGGATTTTTTCAAAAAATCTTTTTCCGCCGGTTAAGTTTTTCAGGGCTGATTTCTTCTCGAGAGATAATAAGGCTTCTGTTTCGACTGCCAAAACTTTCAGGGGAGCATTTCCAAGCGTTTGGCACCATTTATGAGTGAATTGGCAAAAGTCAGATTTTTGCTGAAATTGTGACCCCGGGGCTTAGGGATTTTTTCAAAAAATCTTTTTCCGCCGGTTAAGTTTTTCAGGGCTGATTTCTTCTCGAGTGATAATAAGGCTTCTGTTTCGACTGCCAAAACTTTCAGGCGAGAATTAGCAAGCGTTTGGCACCATTTTTGAGTGAATTGGCAAAAGTCAGATTTTTGCTGAAATTGTGACCCCGGGGCTTAGGGATTTTTTCAAAAAATCTTTTTCCGCCGGTTAAGTTTTTCAGGGCTGATTTCTTCTCGAGTGATAATAAGGCTTCTGTTTCGACTGCCAAAACTTTCAGGGGAGCATTTCCAAGCGTTTGGCTTCATTTTTGACTGAATTCCCGAAAGTCAGATTTTTGCTGAAATTGTGACCCCGGGGCTTAGGGATTTTTTCAAAAAATCTTTTTCCGCCGGTTAAGTTTTTCAGGGCTGATTTCTTCTCGAGTGATAATAAGGCTTCTGTTTCGACTGCCAAAACTTTCAGGGGAGCATTTCCAAGCGTTTGGCACCATTTATGAGTGAATTGGCAAAAGTCAGATTTTTGCTGAAATTGTGACTCCGGGGCTTAGGGATTTTTTCAAAAAATCTTTTTCCGCCGGTTAAGTTTTTCAGGGCTGATTTCTTCTCGAGTGATAATAAGGCTTTTGTTTCGACTGCCAAAACTTTCAGGGGAGCATTTCCAAGCGTTTGGCACCATTTATGAGTGAATTGGCAAAAGTCAGATTTTTGCTGAAATTGTGACCCCGGGGCTTAGGGATTTTTTCAAAAAATCTTTTTCCGCCGGTTAAGTTTTTCAGGGCTGATTTCTTCTCGAGTGATAATAAGGCTTCTGTTTCGACTGCCAAAACTTTCAGGCGAGTATTAGCAAGCGTTTGGCACCATTTTTGAGTGAATTGGCAAAAGTCAGATTTTTGCTGAAATTGTGACCCCGGGGCTTAGGGATTTTTTCAAAAAATCTTTTTCCGCCGGTTAAGTTTTTCAGGGCTGATTTCTTCTCGAGTGATAATAAGGCTTCTGTTTCGACTGCCAAAACTTTCAGGGGAGCATTTCCAAGCGTTTGGCACCATTTTTGACTGAATTCCCGAAAGTCAGATTTTTGCTGAAATTGTGACCCCGGGGCTTAGGGATTTTTTCAAAAAATCTTTTTCCGCCGGTTAAGTTTTTCATGGCTGATTTCTTCTCGAGAGATAATAAGGCTTTTGTTTCGACTGCCAAAACTTTCAGGGGAGCATTTCCAAGCGTTTGGCACCATTTATGAGTGAATTGGCAAAAGTCAGATTTTTGCTGAAATTGTGACCCCGGGGCTTAGGGATTTTTTCAAAAAATCTTTTTCCGCCGGTTAAGTTTTTCAGGGCTGATTTCTTCTCGAGTGATAATAAGGCTTCTGTTTCGACTGCCAAAACTTTCAGGCGAGTATTAGCAAGCGTTTGGCACCATTTTTGAGTGAATTGGCAAAAGTCAGATTTTTGCTGAAATTGTGACCCCGGGGCTTAGGGATTTTTTCAAAAAATCTTTTTCCGCCGGTTAAGTTTTTCAGGGCTGATTTCTTCTCGAGTGATAATAAGGCTTCTGTTTCGACTGCCAAAACTTTCAGGGGAGCATTTCCAAGCGTTTGGCACCATTTTTGACTGAATTCCCGAAAGTCAGATTTTTGCTGAAATTGTGACCCCGGGGCTTAGGGATTTTTTCAAAAAATCTTTTTCCGCCGGTTAAGTTTTTCAGGGCTGATTTCTTCTCGAGAGATAATAAGGCTTCTGTTTCGACTGCCAAAACTTTCAGGGGAGCATTTCCAAGCGTTTGGCACCATTTATGAGTGAATTGGCAAAAGTCAGATTTTTGCTGAAATTGTGACCCCGGGGCTTAGGGATTTTTTCAAAAAATCTTTTTCCGCCGGTTAAGTTTTTCAGGGCTGATTTCTTCTCGAGTGATAATAAGGCTTCTGTTTCGACTGCCAAAACTTTCAGGGGAGCATTTCCAAGCGTTTGGCACCATTTATGAGTGAATTGGCAAAAGTCAGATTTTTGCTGAAATTGTGACCCCGGGGCTTAGGGATTTTTTCAAAAAATCTTTTTCCGCCGGTTAAGTTTTTCAGGGCTGATTTCTTCTCGAGTGATAATAAGGCTTCTGTTTCGACTGCCAAAACTTTCAGGGGAGCATTTCCAAGCGTTTGGCACCATTTTTGACTGAATTCCCGAAAGTCAGATTTTTGCTGAAATTGTGACCCCGGGGCTTAGGGATTTGTTCAAAAAATCTTTTTCCGCCGGTTAAGTTTTTCAGGGCTGATTTCTTGTCCTGTGATAAAAAGCCTTCTGTTTCGACTGCCAAACTTTTCACGGGAGCATTTCCAAGCGTTTGGCACCATTTATGAGTGAATTGGCAAAAGTCAGATTTTTGCTGAAATTGTGACCCCGGGGCTTAGGGATTTTTTCAAAAAATCTTTTTCCGCCGGTTAAGTTTTTCAGGGCTGATTTCTTCTCGAGTGATAATAAGGCTTTTGTTTCGACTGCCAAAACTTTCAGGGGAGCATTTCCAAGCGTTTGGCACCATTTATGAGTGAATTGGCAAAAGTCAGATTTTTGCTGAAATTGTGACCCCGGGGCTTAGGGATTTTTTCAAAAAATCTTTTTCCGCCGGTTAAGTTTTTCAGGGCTGATTTCTTGTCCTGTGATAATAAGGCTTCTGTTTCGACTGCGAAAACTTTCAGGCGAGAATTAGCAAGTGTTTCGCACCATTTTTGAGTGAATTGGCAAAAGTCAGATTTTTGCTGAAATTGTGACCCCGGGGCTTAGGGATTTGTTCAAAAAATCTTTTTCCCCCGGTTAAGTTTTTCAGGGCTGATTTCTTGTCCTGTGATAAAAAGCCTTCTGTATCGACTGCCAAACTTTTCACGGGAGCATTTCCAAGCGTTTGGCACCATTTATGAGTGAATTGGCAAAAGTCAGATTTTTGCTGAAATTGTGACCCCGGGGCTTAGGGATTTTTTCAAAAAATCTTTTTGCGCCGGTTAAGTTTTTCAGGGCTGATTTCTTCTCGAGAGATAATAAGGCTTCTGTTTCGACTGCCAAAACATTCAGGGGAGCATTTCCAAGCGTTTGGCACCATTTATGAGTGAATTGGCAAAAGTCAGATTTTTGCTGAAATTGTGACCCCGGGGCTTAGGGATTTTTTCAAAAAATCTTTTTCCGCCGGTTAAGTTTTTCAGGGCTGATTTCTTCTCGAGTGATAATAAGGCTTCTGTTTCGACTGCCAAAACTTTCAGGGGAGCATTTCCAAGCGTTTGGCACCATTTATGAGTGAATTGGCAAAAGTCAGATTTTTGCTGAAATTGTGACCCCGGGGCTTAGGGATTTTTTCAAAAAATCTTTTTCCGCCGGTTAAGTTTTTCAGGGCTGATTTCTTCTCGAGTGATAATAAGGCTTCTGTTTCGACTGCCAAAACTTTCAGGGGAGCATTTCCAAGCGTTTGGCACCATTTTTGACTGAATTCCCGAAAGTCAGATTTTTGCTGAAATTGTGACCCCGGGGCTTGGGATTTTTTCAAAAAATCTTTTTCCGCCGGTTAAGTTTTTCAGGGCTGATTTCTTCTCGAGTGATAATAAGGCTTCTGTTTCGACTGCCAAAACTTTCAGGGGAGCATTTCCAAGCGTTTGGCACCATTTATGAGTGAATTGGCAAAAGTCAGATTTTTGCTGAAATTGTGACCCCGGGGCTTAGGGATTTGTTCAAAAAATCTTTTTCCGCCGGTTAGGTTTTCAGGGCTGATTTCTTCTCGAGAGATAATAAGGCTTCTGTATCGACTGCCAAACTTTTCACGGGAGCATTTCCAAGCGTTTGGCACCATTTATGAGTGAATTGGCAAAAGTCAGATTTTTGCTGAAATTGTGACCCCGGGCCTTAGGGATTTGTTCAAAAAATCATTTTCCGCCGGTTAAGTTTTTCAGGGCTGATTTCTTGTCCTGTGATAAAAAGCCTTCTGTATCGACTGCCAAACTTTTCACGGGAGCATTTCCAAGCGTTTGGCACCATTTATGAGTGAATTGGCAAAAGTCAGATTTTTGCTGAAATTGTGACCCTGGGGCTTAGGGATTTTTTCAAAAAATCTTTTTCCGCCGGTTAAGTTTTTCAGGGCTGATTTCTTCTCGAGTGATAATAAGGCTTCTGTATCGACTGCCAAACTTTTCACGGGAGCATTTCCAAGCGTTTGGCACCATTTATGAGTGAATTGGCAAAAGTCAGATTTTTGCTGAAATTGTGACCCCGGGCCTTAGGGATTTGTTCAAAAAATCATTTTCCGCCGGTTAAGTTTTTCAGGGCTGATTTCTTGTCCTGTGATAAAAAGCCTTCTGTATCGACTGCCAAACTTTTCACGGGAGCATTTCCAAGCGTTTGGCACCATTTATGAGTGAATTGGCAAAAGTCAGATTTTTGCTGAAATTGTGACCCCGGGGCTTAGGGATTTTTTCAAAAAATCTTTTTCCGCCCGTTAAGTTTTTCAGGGCTGATTTCTTCTCGAGTGATAATAAGGCTTTTGTTTCGACTGCCAAAACTTTCAGGGGAGCATTTCCAAGCGTTTGGCACCATTTATGAGTGAATTGGCAAAAGTCAGATTTTTGCTGAAATTGTGACCCCGGGGCTTAGGGATTTGTTCAAAAAATCTTTTTCCGCCGGTTAAGTTTTTCAGGGCTGATTTCTTCTCGAGAGATAATAAGGCTTCTGTATCGACTGCCAAACTTTTCACGGGAGCATTTCCAAGCGTTTGGCACCATTTATGAGTGAATTGGCAAAAGTCAGATTTTTGCTGAAATTGTGACCCCGGGCCTTAGGGATTTGTTCAAAAAATCATTTTCCGCCGGTTAAGTTTTTCAGGGCTGATTTCTTGTCCTGTGATAAAAAGCCTTCTGTATCGACTGCCAAACTTTTCACGGGAGCATTTCCAAGCGTTTGGCACCATTTATGAGTGAATTGGCAAAAGTCAGATTTTTGCTGAAATTGTGACCCCGGGGCTTAGGGATTTTTTCAAAAAATCTTTTTCCGCCGGTTAAGTTTTTCAGGGCTGATTTCTTCTCGAGAGATAATAAGGCTTCTGTATCGACTGCCAAACTTTTCACGGGAGCATTTCCAAGCGTTTGGCACCATTTATGAGTGAATTGGCAAAAGTCAGATTTTTGCTGAAATTGTGACCCCGGGCCTTAGGGATTTGTTCAAAAAATCATTTTCCGCCGGTTAAGTTTTTCAGGGCTGATTTCTTGTCCTGTGATAAAAAGCCTTCTGTATCGACTGCCAAACTTTTCACGGGAGCATTTCCAAGCGTTTGGCACCATTTATGAGTGAATTGGCAAAAGTCAGATTTTTGCTGAAATTGTGACCCCGGGGCTTAGGGATTTTTTCAAAAAATCTTTTTCCGCCGGTTAAGTTTTTCAGGGCTGATTTCTTCTCGAGTGATAATAAGGCTTTTGTTTCGACTGCCAAAACTTTCAGGGGAGCATTTCCAAGCGTTTGGCACCATTTATGAGTGAATTGGCAAAAGTCAGATTTTTGCTGAAATTGTGACCCCGGGGCTTAGGGATTTTTTCAAAAAATCTTTTTCCGCCGGTTAAGTTTTTCAGGGCTGATTTCTTGTCCTGTGATAATAAGGCTTCTGTTTCGACTGCCAAAACTTTCAGGCGAGAATTAGCAAGTGTTTCGCACCATTTTTGAGTGAATTGGCAAAAGTCAGATTTTTGCTGAAATTGTGACCCCGGGGCTTAGGGATTTGTTCAAAAAATCTTTTTCCCCCGGTTAAGTTTTTCAGGGCTGATTTCTTGTCCTGTGATAAAAAGCCTTCTGTATCGACTGCCAAACTTTTCACGGGAGCATTTCCAAGCGTTTGGCACCATTTATGAGTGAATTGGCAAAAGTCAGATTTTTGCTGAAATTGTGACCCCGGGGCTTAGGGATTTTTTCAAAAAATCTTTTTCCGCCGGTTAAGTTTTTCAGGGCTGATTTCTTCTCGAGTGATAATAAGGCTTCTGTTTCGACTGCCAAAACTTTCAGGGGAGCATTTCCAAGCGTTTGGCACCATTTTTGACTGAATTCCCGAAAGTCAGATTTTTGCTGAAATTGTGACCCCGGGGCTTAGGGATTTTTTCAAAAAATCTTTTTCCGCCGGTTAAGTTTTTCAGGGCTGATTTCTTCTCGAGAGATAATAAGGCTTCTGTTTCGACTGCCAAAACTTTCAGGGGAGCATTTCCAAGCGTTTGGCACCATTTATGAGTGAATTGGCAAAAGTCAGATTTTTGCTGAAATTGTGACCCCGGGGCTTAGGGATTTTTTCAAAAAATCTTTTTCCGCCGGTTAAGTTTTTCAGGGCTGATTTCTTCTCGAGAGATAATAAGGCTTCTGTTTCGACTGCCAAAACATTCAGGGGAGCATTTCCAAGCGTTTGGCACCATTTATGAGTGAATTGGCAAAAGTCAGATTTTTGCTGAAATTGTGACCCCGGGGCTTAGGGATTTTTTCAAAAAATCTTTTTCCGCCGGTTAAGTATTTCAGGGCTGATTTCTTCTCGAGTGATAATAAGGCTTCTGTTTCAACTGCCAAAACTTTCAGGCGAGAATTAGCAAGCGTTTGGCACCATTTTTGAGTGAATTGGCAAAAGTCAGATTTTTGCTGAAATTGTGACCCCGGGGCTTAGGGATTTTTTCAAAAAATCTTTTTCCGCCGGTTAAGTTTTTCAGGGCTGATTTCTTCTCGAGTGATAATAAGGCTTCTGTTTCGACTGCCAAAACTTTCAGGGGAGCATTTCCAAGCGTTTGGCACCATTTTTGACTGAATTCCCGAAAGTCAGATTTTTGCTGAAATTGTGACCCCGGGGCTTAGGGATTTTTTCAAAAAATCTTTTTCCGCCGGTTAAGTTTTTCAGGGCTGATTTCTTCTCGAGAGATAATAAGGCTTCTGTTTCGACTGCCAAAACTTTCAGGGGAGCATTTCCAAGCGTTTGGCACCATTTATGAGTGAATTGGCAAAAGTCAGATTTTTGCTGAAATTGTGACCCCGGGGCTTAGGGATTTTTTCAAAAAATCTTTTTCCGCCGGTTAAGTTTTTCAGGGCTGATTTCTTCTCGAGAGATAATAAGGCTTCTGTTTCGACTGCCAAAACATTCAGGGGAGCATTTCCAAGCGTTTGGCACCATTTATGAGTGAATTGGCAAAAGTCAGATTTTTGCTGAAATTGTGACCCCGGGGCTTAGGGATTTTTTCAAAAAATCTTTTTCCGCCGGTTAAGTATTTCAGGGCTGATTTCTTCTCGAGTGATAATAAGGCTTCTGTTTCAACTGCCAAAACTTTCAGGCGAGAATTAGCAAGCGTTTGGCACCATTTTTGAGTGAATTGGCAAAAGTCAGATTTTTGCTGAAATTGTGACCCCGGGGCTTAGGGATTTTTTCAAAAAATCTTTTTCCGCCGGTTAAGTTTTTCAGGGCTGATTTCTTCTCGAGTGATAATAAGGCTTCTGTTTCGACTGCCAAAACTTTCAGGGGAGCATTTCCAAGCGTTTGGCACCAATTTTGACTGAATTCCCGAAAGTCAGATTTTTGCTGAAATTGTGACCCCGGGGCTTAGGGATTTTTTCAAAAAATCTTTTTCCGCCGGTTAAGTTTTTCAGGGCTGATTTCTTCTCGAGTGATAATAAGGCTTCTGTTTCGACTGCCAAAACTTTCAGGGGAGCATTTCCAAGCGTTTGGCACCAATTTTGACTGAATTCCCGAAAGTCAGATTTTTGCTGAAATTGTGACCCCGGGGCTTAGGGATTTTTTCAAAAAATCTTTTTCCGCCGGTTAAGTTTTTCAGGGCTGATTTCTTCTCGAGTGATAATAAGGCTTCTGTTTCGACTGCCAAAACTTTCAGGGGAGCATTTCCAAGCGTTTGGCACCATTTTTGTGTGAATTGGCAAAAGTCAGATTTTTGCTGAAATTGTGACCCCGGGGCTTAGGGATTTTTTCAAAAAATCTTTTTCCGCCGGTTAAGTTTTTCAGGGCTGATTTCTTCTCGAGTGATAATAAGGCTTCTGTTTCGACTGCCAAAACTTTCAGGGGAGCATTTCCAAGCGTTTGGCACCATTTTTGACTGAATTCCCGAAAGTCAGATTTTTGCTGAAATTGTGACCCCGGGGCTTAGGGATTTTTTCAAAAAATCTTTTTCCGCCGGTTAAGTTTTTCAGGGCTGATTTCTTCTCGAGTGATAATAAGGCTTCTGTTTCGACTGCCAAAACTTTCAGGGGAGCATTTCCAAGCGTTTGGCACCAATTTTGACTGAATTCCCGAAAGTCAGATTTTTGCTGAAATTGTGACCCCGGGGCTTAGGGATTTTTTCAAAAAATCTTTTTCCGCCGGTTAAGTTTTTCAGGGCTGATTTCTTCTCGAGTGATAATAAGGCTTCTGTTTCGACTGCCAAAACTTTCAGGGGAGCATTTCCAAGCGTTTGGCACCAATTTTGACTGAATTCCCGAAAGTCAGATTTTTGCTGAAATTGTGACCCCGGGGCTTAGGGATTTTTTCAAAAAATCTTTTTCCGCCGGTTAAGTTTTTCAGGGCTGATTTCTTCTCGAGTGATAATAAGGCTTCTGTTTCGACTGCCAAAACTTTCAGGGGAGCATTTCCAAGCGTTTGGCACCATTTTTGTGTGAATTGGCAAAAGTCAGATTTTTGCTGAAATTGTGACCCCGGGGCTTAGGGATTTTTTCAAAAAATCTTTTTCCGCCGGTTAAGTTTTTCAGGGCTGATTTCTTCTCGAGTGATAATAAGGCTTCTGTTTCGACTGCCAAAACTTTCAGGGGAGCATTTCCAAGCGTTTGGCACCATTTTTGACTGAATTCCCGAAAGTCAGATTTTTGCTGAAATTGTGACCCCGGGGCTTAGGGATTTTTTCAAAAAATCTTTTTCCGCCGGTTAAGTTTTTCAGGGCTGATTTCTTCTCGAGTGATAATAAGGCTTCTGTTTCGACTGCCAAAACTTTCAGGGGAGCATTTCCAAGCGTTTGGCACCATTTATGAGTGAATTGGCAAAAGTCAGATTTCTGCTGAAATTGTGACCCCGGGGCTTAGGGATTTTTTCAAAAAATCTTTTTCCGCCGGTTAAGTTTTTCAGGGCTGATTTCTTCTCGAGAGATAATAAGGCTTCTGTTTCGACTGCCAAAACTTTCAGGGGAGCATTTCCAAGCGTTTGGCACCATTTATGAGTGAATTGGCAAAAGTCAGATTTTTGCTGAAATTGTGACCCCGGGGCTTAGGGATTTTTTCAAAAAATCTTTTTCCGCCGGTTAAGTTTTTCAGGGCTGATTTCTTCTCGAGTGATAATAAGGCTTCTGTTTCGACTGCCAAAACTTTCAGGCGAGAATTAGCAAGTGTTTCGCACCATTTTTGAGTGAATTGGCAAAAGTCAGATTTTTGCTGAAATTGTGACCCCGGGGCTTAGGGATTTGTTCAAAAAATCTTTTTCCGCCGGTTAAGTTTTTCAGGGCTGATTTCTTCTCGAGTGATAATAAGGCTTCTGTTTCGACTGCCAAAACTTTCAGGGGAGCATTTCCAAGCGTTTGGCACCATTTTTGAGTGAATTGGCAAAAGTCAGATTTTTGCTGAAATTGTGACCCCGGGGCTTAGGGATTTTTTCAAAAAATCTTTTTCCGCCGGTTAAGTTTTTCAGGGCTGATTTCTTCTCGAGTGATAATAAGGCTTCTGTTTCGACTGCCAAAACTTTCAGGGGAGCATTTCCAAGCTTTTGGCACCATTTATGAGTGAATTGGCAAAAGTCAGATTTTTGCTGAAATTGTGACCCCGGGGCTTAGGGATTTTTTCAAAAAATCTTTTTCCGCCGGTTAAGTTTTTCAGGGCTGATTTCTTCTCGAGTGATAATAAGGCTTCTGTTTCGACTGCCAAAACTTTCAGGGGAGCATTTCCAAGCGTTTGGCACCACTTTTGACTGAATTCCCGAAAGTCAGATTTTTGCTGAAATTGTGACCCCGGGGCTTAGGGATTTTTTCAAAAAATCTTTTTCCGCCGGTTAAGTTTTTCAGGGCTGATTTCTTGTCCTGTGATAAAAAGCTTTCTGTTTCGACTGCCAAAACTTTCATGGAAGCATTTGCAAGTGTTTGGCACCATATTTGACTGAATTCCCGAAAGTCAGATTTTTGCTGAAATTGTGACCCCGGGGCTTAGGGATTTTTTCAAAAAATCTTTTTCCGCCGGTTAAGTTTTTCAGGGCTGATTTCTTCTCGAGTGATAATAAGGCTTCTGTTTCGACTGCCAAAACTTTCAGGCGAGTATTAGCAAGCGTTTGGCACCATTTTTGAGTGAATTGGCAAAAGTCAGATTTTTGCTGAAATTGTGACCCCGGGGCTTAGGGATTTTTTCAAAAAATCTTTTTCCGCCGGTTAAGTTTTTCAGGGCTGATTTCTTCTCGAGAGATAATAAGGCTTCTGTTTCGACTGCCAAAACTTTCAGGGGAGCATTTCCAAGCGTTTGGCACCATTTATGAGTGAATTGGCAAAAGTCAGATTTTTGCTGAAATTGTGACCCCGGGGCTTAGGGATTTTTTCAAAAAATCTTTTTCCGCCGGTTAAGTTTTTCAGGGCTGATTTCTTCTCGAGTGATAATAAGGCTTTTGTTTCGACTGCCAAAACTTTCAGGGGAGCATTTCCAAGCGTTTGGCACCATTTATGAGTGAATTGGCAAAAGTCAGATTTTTGCTGAAATTGTGACCCCGGGGCTTAGGGATTTTTTCAAAAAATCTTTTTCCGCCGGTTAAGTTTTTCAGGGCTGATTTCTTCTCGAGTGATAATAAGGCTTCTGTTTCGACTGCCAAAACTTTTAGGCGAGAATTAGCAAGTGTTTCACACCATTTTTGAGTGAATTGGCAAAAGTCAGATTTTTGCTGAAATTGTGACCCCGGGGCTTAGGGATTTGTTCAAAAAATCTTTTTCCGCCGGTTAAGTTTTTCAGGGCTGATTTCTTCTCGAGTGATAATAAGGCTTCTGTTTCGACTGCCAAAACTTTCAGGCGAGAATTAGGAAGCGTTTGGCACCATTTTTGAGTGAATTGGCAAAAGTCAGATTTTTGCTGAAATTGTGACCCCGGGGCTTAGGGATTTTTTCAAAAAATCTTTTTCGGCCGGTTTAGTTTTTCAGGGCTGATTTCTTCTCGAGTGATAATAAGGCTTCTGTTTCGACTGCCAAAACTTTCAGGCGAGAATTAGCAAGCGTTTGGCACCATTTTTGAGTGAATTGGCAAAAGTCAGATTTTTGCTGAAATTGTGACCCCGGGGCTTAGGGATTTTTTCAAAAAATCTTTTTCCGCCGGTTAAGTTTTTCAGGGCTGATTTCTTCTCGAGTGATAATAAGGCTTCTGTTTCGACTGCCAAAACTTTCAGGGGAGCATTTCCAAGCGTTTGGCACCATTTTTGACTGAATTCCCGAAAGTCAGATTTTTGCTGAAATTGTGACCCCGGGGCTTAGGGATTTTTTCAAAAAATCTTTTTCCGCCGGTTAAGTTTTTCAGGGCTGATTTCTTCTCGAGTGATAATAAGGCTTCTGTTTCGACTGCCAAAACTTTCAGGGGAGCATTTCCAAGCGTTTGGCACCATTTATGAGTGAATTGGCAAAAGTCAGATTTTTGCTGAAATTGTGACCCCGGGGCTTAGGGATTTTTTCAAAAAATCTTTTTCCGCCGGTTAAGTTTTTCAGGGCTGATTTCTTCTCGAGTGATAATAAGGCTTCTGTTTCGACTGCCAAAACTTTCAGGCGAGTATTAGCAAGCGTTTGGCACCATTTATGAGTGAATTGGCAAAAGTCAGATTTTTGCTGAAATTGTGACCCCGGGGCTTAGGGATTTTTTCAAAAAATCTTTTTCCGCCGGTTAAGTTTTTCAGGGCTGATTTCTTCTCGAGAGATAATAAGGCTTCTGTTTCGACTGCCAAAACTTTCAGGGGAGCATTTCCAAGCGTTTGGCACCATTTATGAGTGAATTGGCAAAAGTCAGATTTTTGCTGAAATTGTGACCCCGGGGCTTAGGGATTTTTTCAAAAAATCTTTTTCCGCCGGTTAAGTTTTTCAGGGCTGATTTCTTCTCGAGTGATAATAAGGCTTCTGTTTCGACTGCCAAAACTTTCAGGCGAGAATTAGCAAGCGTTTGGCACCATTTTTGACTGAATTCCCGAAAGTCAGATTTTTGCTGAAATTGTGACCCCGGGGCTTAGGGATTTTTTCAAAAAATCTTTTTCCGCCGGTTAAGTTTTTCAGGGCTGATTTCTTCTCGAGTGATAATAAGGCTTCTGTTTCGACTGCCAAAACTTTCAGGCGAGAATTAGCAAGCGTTTGGCACCATTTTTGAGTGAATTGGCAAAAGTCAGATTTTTGCTGAAATTGTGACCCCGGGGCTTAGGGATTTTTTCAAAAAATCTTTTTCCGCCGGTTAAGTTTTTCAGGGCTGATTTCTTCTCGAGTGATAATAAGGCTTCTGTTTCGACTGCCAAAACTTTCAGGGGAGCATTTCCAAGCGTTTGGCACCATTTTTGACTGAATTCCCGAAAGTCAGATTTTTGCTGAAATTGTGACCCCGGGGCTTAGGGATTTTTTCAAAAAATCTTTTTCCGCCGGTTAAGTTTTTCAGGGCTGATTTCTTCTCGAGTGATAATAAGGCTTCTGTTTCGACTGCCAAAACTTTCAGGGGAGCATTTCCAAGCGTTTGGCACCATTTATGAGTGAATTGGCAAAAGTCAGATTTTTGCTGAAATTGTGACCCCGGGGCTTAGGGATTTTTTCAAAAAATCTTTTTCCGCCGGTTAAGTTTTTCAGGGCTGATTTCTTCTCGAGTGATAATAAGGCTTCTGTTTCGACTGCCAAAACTTTCAGGCGAGTATTAGCAAGCGTTTGGCACCATTTTTGAGTGAATTGGCAAAAGTCAGATTTTTGCTGAAATTGTGACCCCGGGGCTTAGGGATTTTTTCAAAAAATCTTTTTCCGCCGGTTAAGTTTTTCAGGGCTGATTTCTTCTCGAGAGATAATAAGGCTTCTGTTTCGACTGCCAAAACTTTCAGGGGAGCATTTCCAAGCGTTTGGCACCATTTATGAGTGAATTGGCAAAAGTCAGATTTTTGCTGAAATTGTGACCCCGGGGCTTAGGGATTTTTTCAAAAAATCTTTTTCCGCCGGTTAAGTTTTTCAGGGCTGATTTCTTCTCGAGTGATAATAAGGCTTTTGTTTCGACTGCCAAAACTTTCAGGGGAGCATTTCCAAGCGTTTGGCACCATTTATGAGTGAATTGGCAAAAGTCAGATTTTTGCTGAAATTGTGACCCCGGGGCTTAGGGATTTTTTCAAAAAATCTTTTTCCGCCGGTTAAGTTTTTCAGGGCTGATTTCTTCTCGAGTGATAATAAGGCTTCTGTTTCGACTGCCAAAACTTTTAGGCGAGAATTAGCAAGTGTTTCACACCATTTTTGAGTGAATTGGCAAAAGTCAGATTTTTGCTGAAATTGTGACCCCGGGGCTTAGGGATTTGTTCAAAAAATCTTTTTCCGCCGGTTAAGTTTTTCAGGGCTGATTTCTTCTCGAGTGATAATAAGGCTTCTGTTTCGACTGCCAAAACTTTCAGGCGAGAATTAGGAAGCGTTTGGCACCATTTTTGAGTGAATTGGCAAAAGTCAGATTTCTGCTGAAATTGTGACCCCGGGGCTTAGGGATTTTTTCAAAAAATCTTTTTCCGCCGGTTAAGTTTTTCAGGGCTGATTTCTTCTCGAGTGATAATAAGGCTTCTGTTTCGACTGCCAAAACTTTCAGGCGTGAATTAGCAAGCGTTTGGCACCATTTTTGAGTGAATTGGCAAAAGTCAGATTTTTGCTGAAATTGTGACCCCGG